>NW_019154098.1:44817693-44988374 GCF_002288905.1 Enhydra lutris kenyoni | reverse complement strand
CTCTTTCATTCATGATTTTATTTATTTGGGTCCTTTCTCTTTTATTTTTGATAAGTCTGGCCAGGGGTTTATCAATCTTATTAATGCTTTCAAAGAACCAGCTCCTACTTTCATTGATTTGTTCTCTTGGTTTTTTGGTTTCTATTTCATTGATTTCTGCTCTGATCTTTATGATTTCTCTTCTCCTGCTAGGTTTAGGCTTTCTTTCTTGTTCTTTCTCCAGCTCCTTTAGGTGTAGGGTTAGGTTGTGTACCTGAGACGTTTCTTGTTTCTTGAGAAAGGCTTGTACCGCTATATATTTTCTTCTCAGAACTGCCTTTGCTGTGTCCCACAGATTTTGAACTGTTGTGTTTTCATTATCATTTGTTTCCATGAATTTTTTCAATTCTTCTTTAATTTCCTGGTTGACCCATTCATTGTTTAGAAGGATGCTGTTTAGTCTCCATGTATTTGGGTTCTTTCCAAATTTCCTCTTGTGATTGAGTTCTAGCTTCAGAGCATTGTGGTCTGAAAATATGCAGGGAATGATCCCAATCTTTTGATACCGGTTGAGACCTGATTTATGACCCAGGATGTGATCTATTCTGGAGAATATTCCGTGAGCACTAGAGAAGAATGTGTATTCTGTTGCTTTGGGATGAAATGTTCTGAATATATCTGTGATGTCCATTTGGTCCAGTGTGTCATTCAAGGCCTTTATTTCCTTGTTGATCTTTTGCTTGGATGACCTGTCCATTTCCATGAGGGGAGTGTTAAAGTCCCCTACTATTATTGTATTATTGTTGATGTGTTTCTTTGATTTTGTTATTAATTGGTTTATATAGTTGGCTGCTCCCACGTTAGGGGCATAGATATTTAAAATTGTTAGATCTTCTTGTTGGACAGATCCTTTGAGTATGATATAGTGTCCTTCCTCATCTCTTATTATAGTCTTTGGCTTAAAATCTAATTGATCTGATATAAGGATTGCCACTCCTGCTTTCTTCTGATGTCCATTAGCATGGTACGTTGTTTTCCACCCCCTCACTTTAAATCTGGAGGTGTCTTCGGCTCTAAAATGAGTTCCTTGTAGGCAACATATAGATGGGTTTTGTTTTTTTTATCCATTCTGATACCCTGTGTCTTTTGATTGGGGCATTTAGCCCATTAACATTCAGGGTAACTATTGAGAGATATGAATTTAGTGCCATTGTATTGCCTGTAAGGTGACTGTTACTGTATATTGTCTCTGTTCCTTTCTGATCTACTACTTTTAGGGTCTCTCTTTGCTTAGAGGACCCCTTTCAATATTTCCTGTAGAGCTGGTTTGGTGGTTGCAAATTCTTTCAGTATTTGTTTGTCCTGGAAGCTTTTTATCTCCCCTTCTATTTTCAATGATAGCCTAGGTGGATATAGTATTCTTGGCTGCATGTTTTTCTCGTTTAGTGCTCTGAATATATCATGCCAGTTCTTTAAGTCTGCTGCCAATCTAATATTTTTACTTTTGTATGTTACAGACTTCTTGTCCTGGGCTGCTTTCAGGATTTTCTCTTTGTCACTAAGACTTGTAAATTTTACTATTAGGTGATGGGGTGTGGACCTATTCTTGTTGATTTTGAGGGGGATTCTCTGAACCTACTGGATTTTGATGCTTGCTCCCTTTGCCATAATAAGGAAATTCTCTCCAATAATTCTCTCCAATATACCTTCTGCTCCCCTCTTTCTTTCTTCTTCTTCTGGAATCCCAATTATTCTAATGTTGTTTTGTCTTATGGTGTCACTTATCTCTTGAATTATGCCCTCGTGGTCCATAGCTGTTTGTCCCTCTTTTGCTCAGCTTCTTTATTCTCTGTCATTTGGTCTTCCATATCACTAATTCTTTCTTCTGCCTCACTTATCTTAGCACTAAGAGCCTCCATTTTTTATTGCACCTCATTAATAGACTTTTGATTTCAACTTGGTTCGATTTTAGTTCTTTTATTTCTCCAGGAAGGGCTTTTATCTCTCCAGAGAGGGTTTCTCTAATATCATCCATGCCTTTTTTGAGCCTGTCTAGAACCTTGAAAATCGTCATTCTGAACTCTACATCTGACATATTACCAATGTCTGTATTTATTAGGTCCTTAGCCATCGGTACTGCCTCTTGTTCTTTTTTTTGTGGTGAGTCTTTCCACCTTGTCATTTTGTCCAGATAAGAGTATAAGAAGGAGCAAATAAAATACTAAAAGGGTCGCAAAGACCCCAGGAAAATGCACTTTAACCAAATCAGAAGAGACCCCAAATTGTGGGAGGGAGAAACGGGATAAAAAGAAGTTCAGAAAAAAAAAATTGAAAAGAAAACCATTAAAGAAAAAATATAAAAAAGAAAAAAATATATATATATTAGACTGGTGACTAGAACAGGGTCACCCACTTAATTTGGGGAGTATTTTGGTCTCTTAGAAGAAACTACCTCCCCAATTTTTAAAGACTGAAAAACGTATATAAGGGTAAACCCAATGAAGGGATAGAATATGCCTATAAAGATGAAAAAAAATTTTTTTTTTTTATTTTCTAAAAAAGGAGTTGATAAAGTAAGTTAGTTGGGAGAATAAAGAAAAAGAAAGTGGAAAGAATTTGCTCGGGCTAGAGACTAGAACAAGCCTGGAGCTAGATTTAGGGTATATTTTGATCTATTAGAAGAAGTTGTACCCCAAATTTTTTAGAAGAAAAAACCCTATGTGTATACAAAAAATAAAATTAAATACAATGAAGGATAAAATATGACTATAAGAATTAAGGTTCAAAAAAGATTATTATTATTATTATTATTATTAAATGTATTGTTAAGATAAACTAGTTTAAAAACATTAAAAAAGAAAAGGGTAAAACTTAAAAAAAATTTAGCAGAAGAAAAATAAAATAAAATAAAATAAATTAAATTAACGGCAAGACTAAGGAATCATGGGGAGAAAGCCATGAGTTCTGTGCTTTGCTTTCTCCTCCTCTGGAATTCCACTGGTCTCCTTGGTAAGCGAACCTGGTCTTGGCTGGATTTCTTGTTGATCTTCTGGGGGAGGGGCCTGTTGATTCTCAAGTGTCTTTGCCGGAGGCAGAATTGCACCGCCCTTACCAGGGGCTGGGCTAAGTAATATGCTCGGGTTTGCTTTCAGGAGCTTTTGTTCCCTGAACGCTTTCCATAGAGTTCCGGAGGACGGGAATGAAAACGGCGGCCTCCCAATCTCCGGCCCAGAGGAGACGAGAGTTCAGGGCCCTACTCTTCAGTGCGCCCTTAGAGAAAAGTGCTCAATTACTCCCATCTCCCTGGCCTCTGGCCACACTCTGAGCTCACCCAGCCTGTGACTGGTTCAAGGTAACCCCGAGCTGAGAGCTCACTCCTTGGCTCTGTCTCTGTAGCCGACTTCCCTCCTTTAATACCTGAGAGCTCTGCGACACTCAGACACCCCCCATCCTTCTGTGACCCTGCAGGGCCTAGGGCCACGCTGACCCCGCATGGGCTTCACCCCGGTTTAGCCTCTGGAGCGATGTCCCTCAGTGGAGCAGACTTTTAAAAGTCCTGATTTTGTGCTCTGTTGCTCCACCGCTTGCCGGGAGCCGGCCCCTCCCCCCACAGTCTATCTTCCCGTCTCTTTGGATTCACTTCTCCACCGGTCCTACCTTTCAGAAAGTGGTTGGTTTTCTGTTTCTGGAATTGTTGCTCTTCTTCTCTTCAATCTCCTGTTGGATTTGTAGGTGTTCGCAATGGTTTTGATAAGCTATCTAGCTGATCTCCTGCTACCTGGTGTAGTCTCAGCCTGCTACTTCTCCGCCATCTTGCTGGAAGCAACTATTGATGATAGTGTAAATCTAAGTTGCTTCCCTAGAGGTTTTTAATTTTACTGCCAGTTCATGAAAACATGATTTTTGTGCAACTGCTGATACTACAGCTTTAAATTAACAAAATTTTATTGGACATTTATGAATTCTATGATTTCCATCTGTGCTTAAAAGTTCTTTCTCCTCCAGTGTTAAAATAATTGACAACTTGTTTGGTTTCTGGTTTGGGCATTCATTTTTTTTTTTTTTTTTATAATCCCAGGTGATTTTGATGATTAGGTTTTGTTGTGCTTGGACACTTATGAGCAGTCAGTAAAGAACATTTGTCAGCAAGTCTTCTTTCCAAGGCTCCTGGATAACAAAGAGTCCTTCATAATATTCCTTATCATGATCTTTCAGGATACTCTGACCTAAGTTATTACTGACCTAAATTATTACTAACCTTATTGCTTATGGTTCTCCTTCTCAGACTCCTTACCATTTCCCACAGGGCCCTGCATCCATGCCTTTTATTATACTGTGCCAATTGCCTGGGATATTATGTTCTGATCTTCTATCTAATGAAAAGCTACTTGTTCTTCAAAGCTCAGTTTAACTCCATGGAGAAGTCTTTCACTAAATCTATAAGCAAATACAGTCTCTTCCGTCATTTATTGCCATAGTTCTTTCTTGGAAGGAAAGATGGGAGGACAAGTAAATGCTGTGTATCTTAGAAATGTTTCTATCCCCTAGGAAACTTGAATATGTAATAAAGAGAGCACAACTTTTGGACTCAACCAATCTAGATTTTAATATTATCCTTTGCTTAATAGTTATATGACAATGAGAATTCATTTTACTTCTCTGAGCATCAGTATTCATACCTGTTAAGTGGAAGCCATCACACTTATTTCAAAGGCTTACAATGAGGTTTAAATAGATTGATCTGTGCAACAATCCTATTACATGGTAGGCAGTTTCAAATGTCCATTTTCTCTTCCTGCCACTCCCTGTTCATTGTTCCAGAGATGTCTACCTCACCCCAACTCCTTCCAGTGACTGTGAGTGGCACAAGAATAAATGTCATAATTGTGTGTAGAAGTATGCACAGGTCTTGGTATATGGCTAGTGTTTCACAAATTATTGAGAAGAAAGAAAAAAGAAAAGAAAAGGAAGAAAGAAGATTTTGCTTTGTTGGGCCTCTTTAAAACAAAATTCATATTTTAACAACCAAATAAATAGTGGAAATAAATGTGAACATTCTTTGGAAAATGCGGAGTATCCTGCTATTATTTTAATTTTCAGAAAGCAACATTATATAGTGGTTTGGAGTTCAGGCTGTAGAGCCAGATACCTAAAAATTGACCTAGATACTTTACTAAAGCACTCTGTGCCTTAGGGAGTAATAAGAGAACAGGATTTATAAGTTTTATTAGGGAGAAATAATGGAACAGGCTTTACTAGTATGTAAAGAGTTAATACAAGGTTAGCTAGAAGTGATGACAGAGGTGGTGGTTGAAATGATAAAGGTAATATTTATTAAAAACAGAAGATAGCTGTTTTAATTTCTTAGAAGAATTGCTAGGGCTATGATTTTACAGATATAATAGGCTGGTTCTTCTGTCAAATATTTGTAGCATTTAGTTTTATATGTGAGTGAAAGCTTTATGAAAAATTCTTAATGAGAATGTATTGTCTTATTTGTAAGCCTAGGCAGGTATTGGAGTACAGTATTTTCTTGTCTTTGAGAGATCCTTTCAGTTGAGGGAGAAAGATGTATAAAAATTTCTGTGTATCAAGGGTTATGTGTGGTATGACAGAAGCATGTAGGAGGTACAGAAGGTCCACAATGCAAGGAATGGTTGATTCGTCCTGAAGAGTTAAAGAGAAGGGTTAGGAAAACTTCATGGAAGAGATGATGTTTCAGCCAAATTTTGAAACGTGCTCTTACCACTCAATTTGGTTTTATACCAGGGTTAAGTAACAGTCACCAATGACCAAAGGGATGAGAGGAAATCAATAAATAAGACAGAAGTCAAGAAATAGATTATCAGTTGTTACCTGCAGCAAGAGAACTTCTTGAGTCTGTAAGATAGGATGGGAACTAAAACTTAAAGTTGAGGAAGCTAAATATTTAAAAATACGTCCATACTAGTAGAAGGATGAGACATGAAGTAGCACTTTCATAGATTCCTTTTTATCTTTTTAGTATAATACCTTCAAGGAGGAGTAAATGCAAAGAAGAATATCAACAAGTAGTATTTCAAATATAGCCTCCCATTTTTAAAGAATGACATGTTTTCTCCATTCTTAAAATTTTTCATTTAAAACAATGGGAGGAAAGCAAGGAGACAAAAAAGGGAGAGAAAGAAGAAAATTTTATCTTCAATGAAATAAAAACATATCCATAATCTCACATTACAAAGTATAAGGAATATTTACCACCTACTGTAAAACTTGGACCAAAGAAAATATTGAAAGTTGATATATACTCTCCCAGATTTTAGGCAGGAAGAGATTTCTTAAAAATAAGAGTCCAAATTCTTAGACGGTCATGTATTAAAACTTTGATTAAAGCAATGAAATGAAGAGTTGTAGGAAGATCGCAGAGAAAGAGGAGTACATCCCTGCAGTGATCAACTTGGTAGAACAGAGTATTAGAAGAGATGGGACTAAAGAACAAATCATAACAATATGTCTATTTTATGATAGATTTTATAACATCTCAGTCAAAAGTATCTCTTAGAAGTAAAATAAAGGAGAGAGGGAGAATAGTGAAAACCAAGTTACAAACTCAGAGAGCACACTACTTAAGGAGCTTTGCTGTAGGTCTATAGTGAACTACAAGTCACTCTGAATTCCTGGTTGGCAAAAACTGTTGAAGATAGGCATCCAGGATAAAGTAATAACAAAATTAGAGACAGTGTGTTGAAGTACACAAACTTGATTTAAGTTCTGGGAACCAGCTAAGCTGAATCAATTTAACCCGTCTCTGTCTTTCATTGGCAAGAAACTATTCAGAGTTGAATACTAATTCAAAGAAAAGTAGTAAGTAAAAAAGAAACAATAAGGAGAAATTACAGTATAAATAAAAACAGTTTTTTGAAATTTCAGTTACAATTTTTCTAACAAAAACTTCAAAAGTAAAAAGAGAAAAAGAATGAAAGAAGAAAGGATAGAGGGAGGGAGGGAGAAAGAAAGGAAAAGAATATCAGTAGTAGGAATTAAGAAGAGCTGGTAGACATCAGAAAAAGAATAATAATAATTTTTAAAAAACTAGCAGTACTGATTTATTTTTTTTTTAAGATTTTCTTTATTTATTTGACAGAGAGAAACACAGCAAGAGAGGGAACACAAACAGGGGGAGTGGTAGTGGGTGAAGCAGGCTTCCTACCCAGCAGGGAGCCTGATGCAGGGCTTGATCCCAGGACTCTGGGATCATGACCTGAGCTGAAGGCAGACACTTAATGACTGAGCCACCCAGGCACCCAGCAGCACTGATTTAAAAACAAACACCTAAAGGAGAGGCAGAAGGAAATAAGAATATGGAATTAAAAATTAAAAACAATAAAAAGAATTTAAGTGAATATGATAGAGATTGTGGGTATAGATATATGACATGATAAATATGATACAGATATGATAGGTATAGGTGACAAAGGAAATCACATTTCTGGAAAGGCAAAAAATAGATGTTATAAATAAATATAATAGAAAAAACTTCTAAAATAAACATTTGAATCTATAAGTTGAAAGGCATACTGATAATGCATTAAACAGAAATTTCTAAATTTCCAGAATAAATGCATAAATATGTTAATAGAAACATTAAGAAAAAGCAAGTCACATACAAGCAGGACAAGAAATCATAAATTCCTAGAAATTCATTGCCAGAAGATAGTGAACAATGTGCACAAAGAGGTAAGCAAAATTGTGATCAAGAATTTTAGGACCACCAACATGCTGCTTCAAATATAAAGTCAATAGATTAATGTTCTCAAGTACACAAAAACTCAGAGAGTACTGTACTTATGAACATTTTTTTAAAGAATTTTATTTCCTTATTTGGTAGGCAGAGATCACAAGTAGGCAGAGAGGTAAGCAGAGAGAGAGAGAGAAAGGAGGAAGCAGGCTCCCCATTGAGCAGAAAGCCCAATGCGGGGCTGGATCCCAGGACCCTGAGATCATGACCTGAGCCAAAGGCAGAGACTTAACCCACTGAGCCACCCAGCCATCCCTGTACTTAGGAACATTACTAAAAGAATTACTCCAGGATGAAATTCAGTCAACCAAGTGATGTATCAAAATAAGTAAAAAACTGAGTTAAGGAGACTCTGTGGTGACAATATCATCGATGAACATACCAAATTCAGGACTAAAACTAAGCAACTATGGCTTTATGGTTATGGAGCAGAATGAAAATGTTATAAATCTTGACCATGTAAAAGTAATAAATTTTTAACAAAATGTGGAGGTTGGGGAGTAGAGATGATAAGAAAAATACATACCCAATTATTTCATGAACTATAGCAGGAATAAGTAAATGTTATTGACAGTTGAAAATGGAATTAAAATAATTATGTTTCACCTTAATATTTTTGATGCTAGATATAACTCTTAATAATCATGTATGTATGAAATATGTATATGTAGATAGACATATACAAAGGATCTAGAATAGGTATACCCTAGGTAATTTGCATTTCAATATAAATTTTAGAATCAAATTATTAATTTCTATTAAAAAACCTGCTGGGTTTTGATTAGGACTGCTTTAAATCTATAGGTAAATTGAGAATAATTGACATCTTAAATTTATTGTCTTCTAAGCCATCAGTATGGTATATCTTTCCAGTGTTTCAGGCCTTACTTAATATCAGAAGAGACAAATTTTCACTTCTTTGTATTCTACCTCCACCAGCAATTTCTTGCACATTATGGGTGCTCAGGGAATATTTATTTATGTAATCAATGTCCCCAAATCAAAACATTTATTCAGAAAAAAGTATCTAGAGGTAGAGAGGAGGTTAAGAACAAGATATGCCAAAGCTACGGATAAATTGTTCTAACATCAATTTAAATTTTAAAAGATTAATTAATTAATTTACTTATTTATTCATCTTTAAATATTTTATTTATTTATTTGAGAGAAAGAGAGAGAGAGAGCACAAGCAGGGGAAGGGGAAAACAGAGAGGGAGAAGCAAACTCCCTACTGAACAGGGAACCCAATGCAGGGCTTGATCCTAGGACACTGGGATCATGACCTGAGCTGAAGGCAGAGCTTAACCAAGCCACCCAGGTGCCGCAAGATTTATTTGTTTATTTGAGACAGAGTGAGAGAAAGAGACAGAGCACATGAGGGGAGAGGAGCAGAGGGAGAGAATCTTCAGTCAGGCTCCATATGGAGCCTGGAACCCAATACAGGGCTCTATCTCATGACTCAGATTCAAAACCAAGAGTCAGATGCTTAACTGACTGAACCATCCAGGTGCCCCAACATCAATATAAATTTTAAAACCCCATTGTTTTTTAACAAAATTTGAAAGACCATTATATTTTATTCACCCAGCAAAACTCCCTACTGGAATCCCATACTTATCTCTACTACACATATAATTATCATAGTATAACATATAATTATCGTATTATATGTTATAATATATATAATATATTATATATAATATATATATAATTATATGATAACATATAATTATCACTGAATTAATATTTGTTGAATAGATGACCTTTATACTTACCCATGATGTTGTGCCATGAAAATCTGATCGCTTTCCAGGAGAAAGCAGATCCACTTTAAATAGTTGCTTAAACCTCACATGAAACACTATGTTGCAAATATTTCAGGAAGAGTGCTATCCATATGCTAATCAAGTAATACAACATCTTACCACAGAAGCCCTGACTGTGAAGATCTGAAAAGTTCTTGAAACTATGGTTGGGCTGTAGAAAACAGATAGCTATATAACTTAACTGGGTCTTTGAAGAGAATGGATTGGGGAAGGGAGAAGAGAAAAATTCAAGGCATTCAAGAGGTAATGGAAGGAAATGAGTGAATGATAATGAGTTTTAGTAGTTATAAAATAAATGTATTTGAGGAACCAATGAGTTTATAGAACACTTGGGAGATTCTTCTATGTATGGCATGATAAAATGATCAAGACATTAACAATGGGACATGTCCTGGTTTACAGCCAGCTGGTATGTTTTAAGAAATACCTAACTAGCATTAAGAACATAAGCTTTTATGATGGAACAGAGCATCTCTCCACAGGCATAAGTGCATTGAACCTCAGCCTCACATGTTTGAAACTTTAACCCACTGAGTTAACTATCCCTGATTAAATTATTAATAATGTTACAACAATATAATTGTTGAAATCATTGTTTATTATAGAAAAAAATGAGCAAGCAACATTGGCATTTCAACAATAATGAGTATTTCACTCACTCAATACAGGCAAGAAGGTTCAACAGATCTGCTGGACTGATCTGGTGTGAAATAATTGCATTGATGACTTTCTTCAGGTTGTCATCACCAAATATCGCCTGGCAATTATTTTGAACAGCTGGCTGCTGTTATTGTGCATCTATTTATAAAGCTGTCCTCTTCAACAAGAGCTGGGGTCTTATAAGCATCTGTCTGCAGCCAGTTTTTGTCTCTCATGGAAAGATGATTTTTTGCAGACCTTATTCTTGACAGCCTTCCCCCTTAGCACCACCAATATTCAACATCCTTTTGTGGATCTTCTTTATTTATACATTGTTTCTATTAACAGATCTGTCCCATGCAACCAAAATGAAAACAACCCTGAATTAATTAAGCCATGACTGGCTTCTGTCACATCGTAAAACAAATAAGATTATGTCTTATCCTTGGCATATGAAGTCTATTTCCGAATGCATATAGAATCATAGCAATGGTTCTTCTTCCACTTCTGATTTCCTCTTGTAAGACTTCATGATTTTATGTTATCCTTTATAGGTATAATTAAATGAAAATAAATAGTGGAAGTCATAGAAAAACTGCTTCAAATTAAAGAATAACATTTCTGGAAGAATAGCCGTAGAATACTTCAGCTTAAAAAAATACTATTTAGGTGTGTATCCTTAGAAAAATTAAACAGATATTAGGAGATGACAGTTTAGTGGTGGCATGTTTTCCTCAGAGGACACTCCAGCATCTGTTCCAGGTTTGGTCATTTGCTAATGCTATTTGAAAAGCGAAGCTAGGGAAAGAAATATCCCATGGAAAATGTGCAGAAATACATAAGCAATAAGGAATACTCTATGAGCACTGTCCAACAGAAATTTCTGAAATAATGTAAATGTTCTATATTTACCACTAGCCATATGTGGCTATTGAGTACCTGAATTATAACTAGTATAACTGAAGAACCAAATTTTTACTCAATTCAGTTTTAATTAATTTACATTTAGAAAGCCACACATGCCTAGTGGCAACCATTATTATCAGCTCTTATGGAATAAACTTCAATCCCAGGAAAAATTATGAATCATAATTTTATTTGTGTGATTTGTGAATAAGCCAAATATATAAATACATGTATTTATATTTTATATGAAAATATTATTGGAGGTGCTTGGTTTTTTACTTACAATAAAGTATGTTCCTGTCATATCTAGTCTTTTCTGTACTATTATTTCATTCATACTTTTCTAAGTTTTATGAATGTTATAGTCAACAGAATTTGGAGGTTGAATGAGACTCATTTAAAGAAATAGCTGGTCTCATTCCATTTTGTAGTTGAGTAAAGTGATTTCAAATAAATCTGAAATGACTTCCCCATGGTCACCTGGCCAGAAGTGAGATTAAAACTAACATCTTTCTCTTTAGATAATATTATCTTATTGTGGCAAAATATATATAACATACATTTTGTATTTTAATCATTTTTAAGTGCAAAATTCAGTGACAAGTACATTTACAGTGGTGTGCAACTACCACCACTATCCACTTCCAGAATTTTGGATTTTATGAGTTGTGGAGAATAGGGGGAGAAGTCTCCAAAAATTATTTTTACCTAATTAAAAATTGTACCTAGTATAATAGGCAAATTCATAGAAACCAGAAGTAGATTTGAAGTTACTGGGAGCTGACAGGAAAGGAGAATGGGAAAACTAACATCCTTGAAACACTCCCAAATATTCTTTCCTTGCCAGGGCTAAATTGGCCAGTGGCTGGCTATAATTTAAACAGTGAAATACTCTTAAATATTTCATTTTTAATTGTATATACCACCACTAGTACTAATAGGGATAACATAATTCTGGACACTCCCAGCATACTTTGCATATACTATCTCATTAAGTCTTCACAATGAGACATTGAGGTAGATTTCTTTATAATTTCTGTTTTATAGATGAGAAAACAGGTTTGGGAAGCTTCCACAATTTGCCCAGGATCACAAACCTCAGGAGGAGGAGAATAGTTATGTAACTAAGTGGGGACTGTATGCTGATAATTTCGATTACCTTTAGTAATCCTTCAGATGTGCAGAAACATTCTCCCCTAATCTGGTGTCATTCTGCCTTGCCCAGTTCTGTTACCTGCTGCTAAACAACATGTACATGGACATTGAACAGGCAGATTAGCCCTTCATCCTTCACAGTATCTCTTGCGCATTCCAGCCTTTGTTCTCTCGTGTTTCCTCCCTTCCCCTTGACTCATCAGGCAGTCCTGATATGCTGTAGCCTGTGTTCTCCACTGAATTTGCTCTTATCAAGGTACAAATGAACTCCATGTTGATAAACTCAAGGAACACTTTCTAGCCACTCCTTATTAGCTCGCCCAGACATACTCAGTTGTGTTGGTCACTCCCTTCCAGCTCAAATAGTTGACCCTCTGTTTTTGTTTTGTTTTGTTTTGTTTTGGGGCGCGCGCGCACGCGCGTGTGTGTGTGTGTGTGTGTGTGTGTTAATATTAACTTCTATTTATTTACTGCTATCTTTCAGTTCTCTTTGGAAGTGTTGTTTACTGTTTCTTCTCTTTCTATTCAACTCTTAAATATTGCAGTCTCACAGGGCCCTTCCTTGCTCTTTCTCCACACCTCTGGTGATCTCATTCATTCCCACTGCTTTAGGCACCAGTTTATGCTTCTGATTCCCAAAGGTAAAACTTCAAGCCAGGTTTTCTTTGATCCTCTGCATACACTTTTCTACCTGGTACTTCTATTTGGTAGTTTCCCATACATCAGAAACTTAACAGATTAAAAATAATTTGAAAGATTCCTCTCAATCAAATTTTCCCCAAGTTTTTCCCAGCATAATATTTGGTGCCATCTAAAAGGATTCCCAGCTAAAAGATATTAGAACCAGTCTTCCTTTCCCACATTCATCTCAAATTGTGACAGTTATACTCCCAAATATACCCTGAAGTCATTCTTATTTTCTCTACTCTGGTCTAAGTCATGACCAAACCTCTCTTGGAACTGTTTCTGAAATGGGGTTTCCCAGTTTTGTTTTTTGTTTTTTTTAAGATTTTGTTTGTTTGTTTGTTTGTTTGACAGATAGAGATCACAAGTAGGCAGAGAGGCAAGCAGAGAGAGGAGGAAGCAGGCTCCCTACTGAGCAGAGAGCCCAATGCAGGGCTGGATTCCAGGACCCTAAGAACATGACCTGAGTGGAAGGCAGAGGCTTTAACCCACTGAACCACCCAGGCACCCCCCCCAGGTTTTATTTTGTTCTCCTAAATATATTCTCTATTAAGATACCGTATTGATAGTTTAAAAATATATGACTTATATAATTTCCTTTGCTTAAAACCCTTAAGTGGTATCCTGTTACACTTAAAATGAAGTCAGATCTTCTTAATTTCATTTCTACCCCATCATGAACCACTCTTTCCTCATTCATTGTGGCCCAGTCACTCTGGTCTTCTGTTCTTCATTTTGAGGAATTTCCCACTGGGGACACTTACACATGCTGTTTCTGATACTTGGATGCTTTTCCCCCTTGTTCTTCATAGGAATTAGTTCCTTTTCCTCTCTTAGATCTTAGATTAAATATCCCATCTTGGAAAGACCTTCCCTAAACATGCTATCTAAAAGGGCAATGCTAAAAGTACACAGATCTGGGGCGCCAAGGTGGTTCAGATGGTTAAGTGTCTGCCTTTGGCTTGGGTCATGATTTCAGGGTCCTGGGATTGAGTCTTGTGTCGGGCTCTGTGCTCAGCAGTGAGTCTGCTTCTCCCTCTCCCTCTCCCTCTCTGCTTTCTCTCAAGTAAATAAATAAAATCTTAAAAAAAAAAAAAAAAAGGAAAAGTACATAGATCTGCCTTCTGTCAATCTCAGAATATCTGAACTCTAGATTCTTTCCAAGGGTTACCACTTTAAACTCTCAACTTTATTCCCACCCATCCCCCTTCTGCAAAATATGCAGCCTGGAAGAATGCCTTGTTCCTCACTCTTTCTCAGCACTTCCCAAAGAACCTGATATACAATGGATACTCAACAGTACTAAACAGTTGTTGAATGAATGCTGCTTGATTATTTTTTTAAAGATTTTTAAAAATTTATTTATTTGACAGACAGAGATCACAAGTAGGCAGAGAGGCCGGCAGAGAGAGAGGAAGGGAAGCAAGCTTCCAGCTGAGCAGAGAGCCCGATGAGGGGCTCAATCCCAGGACCCTGAGATGATGAACTGAGCTGAAGGCAGAGGCTTAACCCACTGAGCTACCCAGATGTCCCCTGCTTGATTCTTATAAGAATGTACTTATTGGAAAAATATAATGGAAAATGGATGAATGATATGCCTTTTATTTGTTTTTCCAGACTCTGAAGTCTTGATATTTTAGATACTTCTACAGAGATTGGATCTATAAATTATTTTCTTAAGTCAGATCATCAAAGTGCTGTAAACCTAAAATATATTGTGTTCATTTCCTTACATAAATGCTTTCAATGATTGTGTTGAAATTATGTTACCAGATTATACAGTATAACCTAGCAAGATTATTTATTCATATTTAATCAAATTGAGAACCTAATTTCTGATTTCATGGAAAAATTTCTCTCTTCCCTGAGAAGAAGTATGTTGATCTTTTTCATTTATAATTTCAGTTTGAATACACACCAAAATAGAGAGTATTGTAAAAATGCAATTCGGTGCATATAAGTTTATCTTAAAAATATATTCTAAATTCTTATTCTAAGATTCTGTGAGAGAGTTATACTATGCTACAGAAGTAGGACCTCCTAGCTTGATGAATTTAAAGCTGATATATGCAAGGATATTTCAGAAAGTATGAAACCATGCATAAATTGGTACATATTCCTGAATAAATTTATAACTATAAGTAATTTAAAATATTATTTTAATATTAAAACTAGCACATATAGTTTATAGAGGTGAATGCAAAATTCACATGAATTTTTAAGGTAAAATACAGAGACTTCAAAGAAATCCATGCCTAGAGAAAGCAGCTCTGAGCTATGCTTCTGGGACCACCAGGAGTGCACATTCTCCTTCTCTGAAGTTAGGAATTCTTTGGTGGAAAAGTTTTGAGATGCATTGAACCAGTTTTGAAAAATGAGTCATCTCAGAACTAAAAAGAGGGTCCATCTAAAGAAAGAGAACTAAAGGAAGGCTTTAGAAAGGGGAAAAGCCCAGAATTCTTCAAGGAAGTAGGTATGAAGAAAATCTTAAGTGAAGATAAGAGAAATGAGAAAGCCTAGGAAACTACAACCAATCCCAGAAGTCTTTTCTAATAGCTCAGAGAGATGAATCTCTAAAAGCAGAATAGACCTTCATATGAAAGCATTATTCTCATCAGGTTTTGAATCGCTCTCCTGCCCAGTTGTAGGATTTTCCAGGCCAGGCACGGGAACATGGAGTCTTCCCTGGCCACTGGGTGAGATGGGATTGGAGACACAGGCTGAGTGAGACTCCCACACCAAGAACTTGATGACCCCTCCATGAGGAGGAGCATCAGGAAGGGCAATTGTGGCAAACACTGAAAATCCCACGGACAAGGCAGTCAGCGCACTTCCTCCAGTCATCAGCTTCTTTAAGGGCTGCCTCAACAATTGAGAACTGCCTCATTGAAATGTTACAGCCTTCTTAGGGGAAGTACACATTTGCAAACTGGACAGGTCAAGGGTAATTCCCGCCATTTGGGCCCAACAAGAGACAGTCCTGATAGGCAATAGTCTCACCAAAGTTCCGAGTTGGTGGAAGCTTTGCTGACCTGTATGAGGTTCAGTTTCTCCTTCAGCCTACTCCTATTTCCTCCCACTTCCTTTCATAGGTACTAATCTCTAGTAGACTCTGTCTCAGCACATGCTTCTGAAGAACCCACCTGGGTTCAGCCCCATATCCTGGTAGAGCCAGAAACAGTGCCTGGAATTGGGGTGCAGATCCATCAGCATGCAGCTGGGAGGTAATGAATGAAAACAGGCTGGGAGCAGATGAAGAGGAAGGGACATGTGGAAGGGGAGCTCCTGGTAATTGCTATGAATTTTAGCTAAATTTTGAGTCATATTTGTGGGTTAGCAAAAGTATGATGTGTGGGGGTCAGGTTTATATGGCCAGGGGTAGGAGATTCATAACTTCTCCTGGTCCCCCTAAGGTCTTCTTCCTAGGCAAGATAGGACCAAGGATTAAAAGTTTTGATCCCATGTTGTGTTCTGGGAATAAGGAATCCTTGACTAAAATTTCAGCATCGTATTTTCAGTATTACCTGCTCTGGAGTCAGCCTTTATACTAATGGCAATCCACTATTCCCCCCACCACATATTCTCAGTCTCCATCTAGTTGTGAAGGCTGGATGCAGGCCTGAGCAGTGAAGTGTGGGGCTTTGGTGAGCCAGGCATGGCGAGCAGTAGTAGAAGACAAGGTGGGTGCATGGATAGACACAGTTGAAAGGTTGATGATTCTTCTGACCTTAAATGACCCTAAGTAGCATCCGTGCAGTATTTTGAGCAAGAGCAGATGGTCCGTATAGATAGGAGTAGAAACAGATGGTATCTCACTGTCAGATTTTCTCTCCTGAGACCTGGTGCCTGTCGTTGTATGCTTTATACTGCTCTTTGGCATGCTAAAGGGAGTTTTTAAGAACTCCTTGAATAGCCAGTAGCTCTCCCAGGATCTTGCTGGCCTTCTGCTAGGGAGGGATGAGGTGGTCTGAATAAGGGTATGAGTGAAAGCCATAGTTATAATGCAAGGGTGAATTCCAGTGGAAGGAGTAGAGTAAGCAATAAGAAAATCCCCAGGTGATGAGTTAAATAAACCCATGCTGTCATCTGTACAATATGTAGCAGTGACAATATGATCACAGCAAAGTGTTTAAGTGACTCTGGGGCTCCACTCCCAGCAATTTTAGCACTGTGATGCAACCTTGAGCAATTTACTTAGCCTCTCCATGTCTCCATTTCTCTTCTGAAAAGTAAATGTATTAAAGAGGGCACTTGTGATGAGCACTGGGTATTGTATGCAAGTGATGAATCACTGAATTCTATTCCTGAAACCAGTAGTGCACTGTATGTTAACGAACTAAAATCTAAATAAAAATTAAAAAAGAAAAGAAAAGAAAAGGTAATAGCACCTACCCCACCCCTCCTTGTAGTTTTGTGATTATCAAATGAATTAATACATGGAAAATGCTTGCCAAGAATAAGTACTCAGTAAATGTTAGCTATTATTATTATTGATTTATTACATGTGGCTACTGGTTTGAAAGCAAAAATGCTGATAGGTGGAACCAGAGGTAAATGGTTTAGCTATCGCCTTCCAGAATTGGGTCGTGACCCAGAGACATGTTCAGAGATGCTATAGCTGAATAATGTGAATTCTGAAAACACCTTAAACAGTGTAAGGTAGGGATTTGTTGATAGAATTCAGTCAAGGAATAAATTGTGCTCTGGGAGAGTAGCCATTATCACCATAATGGACATAGCAGAAGTTGGCAATGAGCCATCATGAAAAAGTCTCATGAGCATTTGTAGGTTGGGAGTGGACATAGAAGTACTTCCAGCTTCTTGAATATGCTCTTGGCCTGAACATGTGTCACAAGTGTTGATATATTACAGAGCATCCTGGGGGGACATCAGGTGGCAGCACTGAGTGTCAATCTTCCCCACAGGGAGGAACAGCTGGTCACACCCATGAAAGGATGCTCTCCATCCCCCATGTCTACCCTTGCTTTCCCCTTTCACATTTCACAACCCCCAGACCCTACCCTGGGTGCCTAAATCAGATAACAGGCATAGCTTTGTTTAGGCTTCTGTCTCTGTTTCTTGCCAGTTTGCTTCAGTCCTTTGCAATTAATACTGGATGGCTAGAGAGTTGTCAGGGAGAGAAATTTCTTGGGAAAAGTGGTTGTTTTCATCCCCTTATGTTCTGGTGTATGTGATAGAACTTGATAATTGGTTTTGGCTGTTCAGTACATTCATTCACTCATCCACTTCCTATGATGAAATAGGAACAAGATATAAAAATCAGAACAAAATGAAAAAGTGGCAAGATAGTAAAATGAAGCCCAGGGATAAACTTAATTTTGAAATGCATATTGTAAGGCCAAGAAATTCAGCCAAAAGAATGCTTTTAAAGCTTGACCATATGTTAAGATTGCATAGTACTTTTTATTTATTTTATTTTGCTTCACTTTTACAAAATTCCATTCTCAGTGATTGCGCTATAATTGAAGTGTTGGGGGCCCAGGAGGAGCTTCCCAGGTAAGGCTAAAGTACAGCCAGAATTTCAACCCTGGTTCTTCTCTTGGATGTTGATTTAGTGCTTTGTAAACCTATTTAACCAAACAATCCAGGTAATTCCAGTGACTCAGAAATTTGAAGGAATCTTTGGTTTTCAGAGTTTACGATTTTATTCACAGACTATGAATTAATTCACAGGATTTGAGTGTTCGACATTAGTTCTCAGGAGTTGTTTAAATTTTTTTGGCACTGAGGCATAAGAGAAATATTCCAGTGGGTCCCCAGAAAGGAGATACTATAAGATTCGTGAACAATATCCTCAAAAACATCCTTTCAAAAACAATGGTATGTGACATGGATGCTTCTGATTTATATCTCACTGTAGGCAAGGGCATAACAATAAAACACAATACAGTTATCTTTAAAAAAAAAAAAAAGTCTCTAAATACGAAAGACCAAAGCAATGTGGTCTAAATTCACAGCTGTCTGGCTTTAAGTAGGAGTACATTTTTAAATAACTTGTTTGTTTTCCTGATTATAAAAGTAGTACATGGCTATTGAGGAAAACTTAGAAATGCTAGAGATACTTTTAAAAGAAAATTAAAATAATCTGTGGATCAGCTAGGACTTTTTCAATTTTAAGTAATAAAAACTGACTCTATCTTAAGCTAAAAAAAAAAAAAAAATTACTGGAAGAATATCAAGAACTCACAGAATCAACATGACCAGGCTAAAAATGGGCAGGAACAAGGGTTGATCCAGAGAGCTTGGAAAAGGGAAACAGTACTATTTGTGGCTAAAATAGCCTGGCTAGATGGTGCTACCCCACTGCAGGACACCATTGAGGTAGGGTTTCTCACACTATGTTCTAATTCAAGGGCTGGTGAGAGGTCAGAGTCTTCAGTGCTAAGAAGCTTCCAGGTTATGCTGATACTGTTGGTCCACACAGACTTTGAATAGCAAGATAGCAGATAGCACAACCTCCTGTACCATAAGTTACAGAATGAATCCCAACAGTCCCTTAGGCACTGGATCTCTTCAAGATTTAAATCCCCACTTCAACTGGGGAGGTTCCAAGTCATATCAACATTATGGTTATCAGGGAACAAGAAAAGAGAAAAATCAAGGCCTCTTTATTTGTGAGTATGGGGGTATTAAGTAAGGGATACACCTCAAGTAGGAAAACAGCCTAGCCCAAAAGAACTCATAAATAAACACCATAACTTGTAATTCTAACATCTAGAGATAGCCAACTCTGAACATGATAACTTTCAGGGTTATTACATGAACTTTGCTTTTTTTTTTTTTTTTCTCATGAGAGAAGAGTACCACAAAATTTGAGATTATATTCTCTAATGATAAACTGAAAATAAAGATTGTTCACTTTCCACATAATACTAGTTTTGTGTATTTTAGTAATAGGTAATTTTAATTCAGGATTTGAACCAGAATTTGCATCTAACTAAATACCAGATCAAGATGCACCAGAGTAGTGTCTACAGAAAATGGCAGGTTTTCTTTCTAAAAAAGAGTTCTGGGTTTCTTTCAAAACCTGAATACAGAATGGGCCACTGAGGTCCCACATTTTAATATTTGGAGTATGTCTATGATAATTACCTGGAAATGTGCAAACTTATTATCACCACTTGCATACTCCAGCCAAAAGGAAATCCCAATTATGTGCTCAGGAGATATTTTAAGCAAAGTAACTTCACGGTAAACCCTCTGGGATAAATCAGTTGTAAAATGAACCCATAAGTAACAACATGGGCTGACCTGAAGTTTAGAATTGTTTGACATAAGCCAGTTAAATGTAGGACATCTGCCCAAAATGATGATTTGAGTCTTGGAATATTTTAGCTTAAGTCATACATTCTGATAGTAAATTAAATAGTAAGACTGTGTTGAGGCTACTTCTGGTTCATGACAAGTAAATTATGTTATTAGCCCAAGGCGGGGGGGAGGGACTTATTAGGAGAATTATATTTAGTTTATCCAAAAGTAGTATCGAATCATTAAGATACATGTGAAAACACAGACAACACAGAGTAAATACAATTCCCTTTTTACTTATTTCATTTTGTTAGGTGATACATGAAACCATCTTTATCAACCTTACTTTCCTTCAAAGGTCTATAATGCAAGTCCTAAGAACTAAGAACTGGGCCGTCTATACTGAGTTCACACAACTGAACTCAAAACCATTCCTTTTTAATAGAAATGAGAACAAATTCAATTTTAATTCTCATTAATTTCTTGATAAAATGATAACTTATTTTTTTAAAGACAGCAGTGGAATTGCCAGTGTTCCCCTTGTAGAATATTGGACTATTAAAACCAACTTTAAGTTTTTCAAGAAAGAATATAGCAATAAATAGAATGTCCAGGAAATGAAATGAATGATTCTAATGTTTTGTGAGAGGAAGAGTATTGCTCTTTTTGAGAAGGAAATTGATGGGATGAACTATGAGCAAGGCATGTGTATCATTTCATGTAACTAGTATCATCCATTGAACGAATTAAAAGAAGCTTTATAGGAGCACCTGGGTGGTTCAGTGGGTTAACCCTCTGCCTTCAGCTCACCTCATAATCCCAGAGTCCTGGGATTGAGCCCCACATGGGGCTCTTTGCTCAGCAGGGAGCCTGCTTCCCCTCCTCTCTGCTTGCCTCTCTGCGTACTTGTGATCTCTCTCTGTCAAATAAATAAATAAATAAATAATCTTTTAAAAAAATAAAGGAAGCTTTATATGCCTATATCTGTATCTGAAATATATATATATATGAATATATATATTCATATATGTGAATACCTATGAGCTTAAATTCATGTATATATATAAATGTATAAATATACATAATAACCCTAAATATAATATATATAGCTTTATATATATAAAGCTTCCTTTAATTCATCCATATATAAATATATATTTATAAATATATATATTCAGATATATATATAATATATATCCATATATAAATATATATTCTTTTATATATATTTAAGTCATATATATACACACACACACACACACACACACACACACATACATACAGGCAGCATAAAGACAGATATTAAACACCTCCAGTAACAGAGTCTTCACTTCATGCTTTATTAATTTGTTGTTGTAATTTGGTCATACAATATTAGAAACCATCACCAATATTAAATCAGAAAATAATGAAAGGTTCAAAAACTTAGGCATTTTTTCTGTAAGGTTATGAAAATGAAAAAATTCTGCCATTTCATTTCTATGTCTACATCATAAATGCTCAGTACCCAGTCCCAATTCTAACAGTTAAATTTATACCCTACCATGTGGATACATATAGCACCTTGTAAGATCTGGATCACTTGACCATATTCTGGCTGAAGACTCGCCATTTAGACTCTTGCTCTGTAAATCTATTTGGCAGAGCCACATCACATGATTCTTTATCAGAGACAGATTAAGTGGCAATATGTAGACAGTTGCTTTCCTAGCAGACACTTCATGCACAATTGTGTACTGCTATTACCTATTCCTTTCCCCAGCTCAACAGTTATACATGTATCTCTTCTTAAGATACTCAAAGTTTCATAGCATAAAAACCCTTCACTTAAATATTTTCAGTGGGAACTTAGACTAAGATTATCGGTACCAGAATGGTCCTTAAAAACAGTCTCAGCATGAGATTTAGGGCCTGGGTCACGCACTATCAGGCAAAAATGAAGAACATCTTCCCTGTGGCGAGTGGCATGATGGGGTGGAACGCTTAGTGTCTCAAATACAAAGACCCGCGCAAAGGTGGATTGAGCATATGACTGAGTTGCGGGTCAGTGTCAAGTTATTCAATAGCTAGGTCACTTGATCATATGGGAACTGTGGTAACTAAAAAGATTTTGGAGTAGCTGACTTTTGTTAGCTGTTTTTGAAAACCTGAATAAGAAAATGACATGCTCACAGGGTGCCTGCATGGCAGAGTCAGTTAAGTGTTTGACTCTTGGTTTTGGCTCAGGTCATGATCTCAGGGTCATGAGATGGAGACCTGCATGGGGCTTTGTGCTCAGTTCAGAGCCTACTTGAGACTCTCTTTTTCTCTCTTCCCCTCCCAATCTCTAAAATAAACAAATCTAAAATACAAATAAAAAGAAAATGACATACTCAGGTCAACAAACTATTAATTCAAAGCTCTCTGAAACCAGAGGGACTCTACACCACCATTTAAGAAAACACTTATTTTCTGCAGCTGCAGAAATAATTTTGCTGAAAAGCCATCCCAGAATCTAATTGTGAGCTACAAAGGAGAATGAGTGCACAATCACAACAGGTCTGCTGCCAGTGCCATGATGGGAAAAGAATGGGACCCTGAGACCTAAGATGAAGACATTTGAGTCAATGAACCTTAAAATCTTAAAACCCCAGATTTCCCTAGAAGAAAAAGGAAGTCTTTTCCCCCTTGCCTTGAGGAGATCCTGCAGATAGACCTCTCCATACAGATGCCTCACATCACGATGTTCATCCTTCTTACAAATCACTCCCACTACCCATTATTACCTCCAGACTTATAACCAGAATTTCCACCAAATGGGAAAAACAAAACAAAAGCAAACAAAACCAATTCTGATTATGGGAGTAAATAGCTTATATACTGAAGGAATTATAGGACCTATTAATATGTGTTAGTAGGAACCCAGGGAATACACACAGGAGTGCATCTGGAGATTATTAGACTGAGTTGTATAATATAAAGCTGGATAGGGAAGAATTTATTGATGTGTGAGCACTCACCCTTTAGCTGGGAGTCCAAAGTCCTATGGTGTGGCCAAGAATTCCTAGAGATGATTCTGATACACTATTGGGTTGGCTCTTTGAAGTTGGAGTCAATGTTGACTTATAGTTAGAAAGATGGAGCTATCTGAACTGACCAGTGGTACTGAAAAGAAGTATGAAGATTCAGGTAGGTTGGCATATGAGAATAGAGAACCTCATTACTGCACATTCTATTGTGAAGTGGCTAGACATATTTTAAAAGGTAAAATAAACCTGTTAAGAAGTTAGTCTTCTTCTTTTTTTATTTTTTTAAGAGAGGGAGATGGGGGGAGGGGCAAAGGGAGAGAGAGAATCTTAAGCAGACTCCATGATCAGTGTAGAGCCTGATGGTGCTTGTGGTGGGAGAGCCACTTGATCTCATGACCCAGAGATCACAACCTGAGCCAAAATCAAGAGTCATATGCTTAACCAACTGAGCCACCCTGCCCCCCTAGGTTAGTCATGATGAATATTTCTTCTGTTTTCAGCTTCTTGAGTTATTTTAGAATGTGTTTGACCCAAGTCTTTTTTTTAATTTAGTAAAGACAATAAAAGAATCACTCATGGTGGATGTCATCCTTATTTTTGTTATTATAGAGAGAAACTTGTTGAGAATACGTAAAAATTCATAAGAAGGTGACATTCAAGAGCTAAGTAATGAGAGAAAGAGATGGGAAAGATTTAAAAGCAAAAATAAAATTTATGGAAAGCTTAGATCTTAGTGGGAAGGATCCACTGGAAAGAGAGGCTAGAAGTAAGATAGGTGCAAGGAAGTTGGATACCTTTTGTAGAACCCCTTAGTTAGTCCAAACTGAGACCAAAATAGAGTAGGATATATTGTACAGAAAAACTAAGAAGATATTTTTAAAAAACCTCTTCAATAATAAAATAGTCCTCAATAAATGAGTTGCAGCATTTGATATAAAGAAGTAATTTTTTAAAAATCAGCACAGTATATAGAAAGAATTTAAATTTCAATATGGAAATTCAGTTATACAAAATGCAAGAATCATAATACATTTCCATAGAAAACTAAAGAGAATGACTGTATCTCTATTTCTGGAAAGGGGAATGACAGCCACTATTTCCAGTGTTTAAAATAATTCAGTCTTTCCTATTGCCCTTAAGATAAAGTCTAAACTTACTAATAAATGTCATGAGCCCCTTCATAACTTGGTCCCTTCATTTCTCATTGTTTTTACAACTCCCCTTCAACTCATTCTGTATTTCAGCCATGTTGAACTACTTTTAGTTCCTCAAATGCACCACGATCTCTTGCATGTTCACATTCTGTCTTTTCTGTCCAGATTATTTTTTTCATTAAAATGTGATTAGCCAACATTAAAATTAGAGCTACCCTCTATTTTTATATAAGAAAATTTTATATAAGAAAATATTTTTATATAAGAAAAATAAGAATATTTTCCTACCATCTTTCCCCTTTGTGTAATTCTTTGTGTTAGTTCAGATCTCAGGACAGTGGTCCTACTTTCAGCCTTCCCTGATGCCTGTCTCCCTTTCTACAGAGGTCATTCTGAATCTTCCATAGATCTTCTACTTCCTTCATTGTCATACTCTACATATCATACTTTAAGTACATGCTTACTTATCTGTATTCCCCACTGGACAGCAAACTCTATAGGAACTGGACCCATATTGGAACTCTTAATAGTTAATTTGATCAATATTTAATTATTGAGCACCTATTAATGTGACAAAGATTTTTCTAGATCTTGAAGATACAACAAGGACGAAGTCAAAGCCTTTAGTATATTTGTATTCTAAAAGACTAAATAAGTATATGCAAGAATTAATGAATGAACAATGTTTTATAAGATATACCAAAGACTAATCAACAGTTTTATAAGTGTTTGTTATTCAAGCACTTAAAATATGTCCTACCATCTTCTCTGTGCTGTATATGGTGATAAGGATAAGGAGCAGCTTCCAATTTAGTTGGGCAAGAAAAAATTAAAATACAGGTAAATCACATGCTCCCCTAACTGAAAGTACAACAAAATTTATAATGAAAGAAAGCAGAGTTTACTAATAGAGTTGAGAGGTGAGACTTCATGGAAGTATTGAAACTTGAGTCAAATCATGGGGGGTAACTAGCATTTTGCTTCACAGCAAAGAAAAGAGAAATGTTATCTTTACAAGAAAGTGAGCTGGAGCAAAGCCACAGGGAACTGAAACTGAGTATGACTTCAGACAAGAAGAAATTATTTCAGCCTGAAATCTTAGAAGTAAAGGTGGGGGAAAGGAAACTTGATCTTTGTGTGACTCTCTACTTTGATTTATTTAATCACTTAGTAAACATTCATTGAGCATCTACTCTGTACAGGCACAATGGTAGGTACTGAAGGATAGAATACCAAGGTGAGGAAACACAGACATGGACCCAGTCTTCGTTGGACTTCCTACCCCATACAATTGGTGGAGGAGGGATTCCTATCATCACACCAGAAAGGAATCTAATCATGAAGTGCAGAATCTGGTCTTCTTGCTCATAGTCTAATATTTTCTCAATAAACTTGGTAGCTTTTTTGCTTATAAGCCATTTGAGATGATGTCCATTTCCATGGATCTATCTTGACCTTTTGATTCCATAAAGGAAAATAGAGCACATTTGGTTTTACTTTGAGTGACTGCAAAATTTCAGTTATTTTTAAGATGAGAACAAGAGAAAATGTCTTTTAATCTGAGATCAATTTTGTTTGGATGGTGAGTTCTATCATTTTGATTGATCTTATTAAAGCACACTGAGATTAAGTTTTGACGTACTTAAGGTCCAGTTCAGTTCAGAGACCACACCCACTGCCCCCAGAAGATGGATCTTTTCTTAAATCATGCTTTTCATAACCAAGAAGCTTGCGGAGTGCTGAAATAGACATTCTGTGGGAAAGCAGTTTGCATAAGTCTAAATTAAGCCTATTTCATTACTAATTCAGTGAATTCATAAAATATAGGAATAATTTTACCCTTGTTTTAATTTGAATCAGAAAATGTTTTCAGATGTGGTTGATTAATTAATTATCTGTCTCTAATCTCACCATTATCTCAAGGGAAGGAAAAGAACAGAATGATAAAGGTAAACCTATTCACTGCGGGAGAACTTACAGCTTTTCCTGTAGGATTCGAGGTATTCTTTTTTTTTTTTTTAAGATTTTATTTATTTATTTGACAGACAGAGATTATAAGTAGGCAGAGAGGCAGGCAGAGAGAGAGAGTAGACAGCAGGCTCTCCACTGAGCAGAGAGCCCAATGTGGGGCTTGATCCCAGGACCCTGGGATCATGACCTGAGCTGAAGGCAGAGGCTTTAACCCACTGAGCCACCCAGGTGCCCCAGATTTGAGGTATTCAAAGGACCTGTCTGTATTCTTCCAGATTTCTATCTTGCTTCAGGAAAAATCATTGTATCATCAGGAGTTGCTGTTAAATGCAAAATGGTAATGCTAAAAATGAAAAGACATACTGAGTTTTTTTGTGTTTTGTTTTTGTTTTTTTTTGTTTTTTTTATTTGACAGAGAGAGAGAGATCACAAGCAGGCAGAGAGGCAGAGAGGGGAGGAAGCAGGCTCCCCGCGGAGCAGAGAGCCCGACGCGGGGCTCGATCCCAGGACCCCGGGATCATGACCCGAGCCGAAGGCAGAGGCTTTAACCCACTGAGCCACCCAGGCGCCCCCATACTGAGTTTTAAATACTGATTTCAGTAGTGGAAGGGAGACAGATAACTTTATACCTTATCTATAAGAGAAGTTAATTTTAATCAAGTCTCTACATCTCCATGGTAAAGCAGCAACAAAATGTGCCATTTTAATGCCACAGAAACTAAATCTTTAGAATTATTGATGCTATGTCTAAGTCATCATTTTGCTAGATTAAAAAAAAAACAATGTTGGACAATTGAGTATATGGGGAAGACTCCAGGTCACCTCCCCCAACCTCTTCTACAATTCCTCTCCAGGCTACAAAGTCACAGTTGAGGTGAGGAGAAGCAGTGCCCCGAATACAACTGATTAGGTGTATGATTTTCTTTTCACATGTTTCAGCAGGGAGTAATTGTGTTGCCAGTAAGAAGCAATGGTGCTTAAAATCAATTATGAGGACAAAAAGCTTTCCAGCTGGCTGAGATGTCCAGAAAGTTGTTCCATAGTGAACTTGGCTTGTATCAAACATCCCCTTGTTTAGCTAGGAAGCAAGTTGAGGCTGTTAGCACTAGCAAAGTGCACTGCCTGAGGCTTCAAAGTCGAAGCCTGTTGGAACAATCACTATTGATTATATATACATTTTGTGTATGGTTGTGTTTTGAGTGTGTGTGTCTTAGTGTGTGCAAATTTTGAAAGAGAGAGAACAAAGAGAATGGACAGAGGAAGAAAGAAAGAAGAAATGTTACATTTTGCAAGAATTTGTGTGGCCTATTTCAACGGTATGGACGAGATAGTGGCATAAAAATTCCAGAATGGTCCTCATAGTTTTTCTATCTCCATAAAGAATCTGTGCCTTGGACCATCTCTTTTTTCTTATTCAGGGTCTCTTGGACTACTTGACTACATTTCTCTCTCCTTCCTCTCTCTGCATGCCAATGGGTATCAAATTTTCTTAGACTCAGCCTCCTGTACAAGTTACCGTTCTTTATAATACTCTGGTGGAGGACTCCCTTCCTAGTTCCTAGTGGTAGAATTGGAAATAGTTGTATTCTAAGCACACAGTTCTTTCCTCAGAGAACACAACCCATAAACAAGGAATAAAACAAATGGTAGCCCAAATGCTATTTACCACCTTCTCTCATCTCAGTAGGTAGGAAAGAAGAGGATTCAAGGAAGAGTACAGGTTTTCAGAAAGATCAGTGATAACAGGAGGAGGTGAGTGAACATCATCCCAGTCTGAGAAGTGCTGCATCCATTTCCTCTGGGGAAGGAGAAACAAAATTCTTGCAGCAGGTACCAGCAGGTATAATAGCAAGAACAGTGACTGGAGTGTGTGTCCTATCTTGGCTATCACAGGCTCTTTCCTTTGTAGGACTACCTGGGCAAAGTCCAAATTTTTGCAAGAGGAGCCAGGCATCAGGACAGTCTTCCAATTCTTTAAAGTTACATCTCAAAAAGCCAAATCTTCTTCATTTCTAACATTGCATTAGTTTTACATTATAAAAAAATTGGATGATTGTCCTTTAAATTTTAATTCTTTAAAAGAAAAAGTTAGGTCACAGTCTTAAAACCAAATGAAGAAAGAATCTTAACCACATATTTACTTCTTGAAGTGCTTTTAAAAGGGATTATCTTGGGAACTCAAAACACTGTGGTCCTTCATTTCTGTGAACTTCCCTCTGAATGGGACTCCAGATCTTGTGAGTGGAAGAGAAGAGAGGGAAGACCTCTCAATATAGGCTGGTCACTGGTTTATTACAGAAAAGAAAATGTGATCTTTAATGTTGCCAAGGTTAACCTCCAACCGGCGTATCTCCTGCGTCCTATTATGGAAAAAGAGTCACTCACTTACCTGATTTGTTTTAGCCTAGGTAAATGTCAGGCCTCAGGTATGGAGAGGACAAAATCTACCCTACTATATCTGCATTGTCATCTAATCCTCAAAACAGTCATATGGTGCAGTTATTATTATCATCCTCATTTATGGATGAAGAAACTAAGACTCCAAGAGTGTTCCCTCCAAAGCCTGTGAACCAAAGCCACTGAACTAGTGTCACTTAGATCTCAAAAAAGTGATATTCTGTTCATTCATTCATTATTGCATTCATTCAGTGAACAACCTTTTCTTAGTGCCTAATGTGTACCAGTCAGTAGAATAATTCAGAGAATACAATAGTCATTACCTTCATGCAGCTCACAGCATTTCAGGGCTTAGAAAACTCCTCCAGAATTGAAGAAATCCAACAAAAGACCTTCAGAAAAGAACTGCTTGCCGTACTCATGTCCATGGAATCAGAGTCCTTGAACCCTTCAGGAGACTCCAGTCTCTAGCTCACTTAATCAATTTGTCCCAGATTAGACTAAAGATCATACACTAAGAAAAAAAAAAAAAAAAGAAGAAGAAGAAGAATTTATATATAAGTTCACTCTCCCCACAGACTTAAAGCTTACACACTGTTAAAAGCTGGTGTCTGTACCAGAGTCAGAACAAGGGCTCTTTGGGGAATTCAGGGCTATGCAGGTGGAGACTTTCACTGCTACTTCCCAGCCCTGTCACCTGGCATCTGAGTCCCATAAGCAACAAGTCCAGGAAAGATAAATTGAAGAGGGATGTTTCTGTTCTCCACGTCCAGGTGTGGAACAGCTGGTAAAGGCCAGGGGACCCCAAAGCTGTAAGCAATAAATTCTGCTGAAACTCTGGCCACTTCACATCACTCCGGATTTCTCACATTAATAATCACTGCCCCGGGCAAAATGGAAGCTCAGGTGTGTTCTGTCACTTTGCCTTCCAACATATCCACATAGTCACCTGGTTTGGATTCACAGCAGGGCCTTGAACAATGACAGGCAGAAAGCTGTGATTTATATAGGGAGTGAGTAATTAAGGAAAATGCCTGGAAGGGCAGCCTCGGTTAAAATTGTCTCAGAAACATGATTAGAAGCCCCCAAAGTCCAAAGAGTCCATTTGAGAATGTTCTGAGCATGTATATATGTGTACACACACACGCACACACACACACACACACACACACGTATCCATGCATCCACAGAGAGGTATATGCTTGAGTGGATAGAGCTATTCAGGTTCCCGGCATTACCTTAGAATATTATGAGTATATAAACTATGACATTGGGTCAAATGCTTTGTATGGAAATTTCACAGGCAAAAAAAGGGGGGGAGAGGAAAAATTGCAATTTATGTAACAAAATAATTTGGTAATTTAACTGCACCAAAAATAATAACAATAAAGTGCACCAAAACATATATACACTTGATTTAATTCAAGTGTCTCCTCTGTGGAAAACTCTTTACCACATTTTGATCTTTTGAATCATATGCATCTCGGCATATAAATACAGGCATATAGGGATGCCTGGGTGGCTCAGTGGGTTAAGCTTCTGCCTTCAGCTCAGGTCATGATCTCAGGGTCCTGGGATCGAGCCCCACATCAGGCTCTCTGTTCAGCAGGGCACCTGTTTCCCCTCTCCCTCTGCCTGCCTCTCTGCCTACTTGTAATCACTCTCTCTCTCTGTCAAAAAAAATAAATAAAATCTTTAAAAAAATAAGAAAAAATGTAAGCATATAGATGCAAATCTGTCACATGTAGATTTTTTTTTTCTTGTTTTATGACTGAGAGCCTATCTGCTTAAGCTCTTTGGAAACATGATCTATGTTCAGTGCAGCATTATTCTCAGTAGCCAGATGTGGAAACAACCTAAATAAATAAAATAACACACACACACACACACACTGGAATACTATTCAGCCTTTAAAAAAAGTAAGAAAATTCTGCCATTTGCAACAGTGTGAATGAAACTGCAAGGCATTACGCTAAGTGAAATAAGCCATAACGAGAAAGACAAATACTTACTGCATGGTATCACTTATATGTGTAATCTTTTTTAAGAAAGCCAGTTTCTATATAGAGAGAATAAAATGGTGGTTGCCAGGAGCTTGGAGGAGGGGAAAATGGGAGATGTAGGTCCAAGGGTACAAACTTTCAATTATAAGAAAAAAAAGTTCTCAGGATTTAATATACAGAACAATAGTTAATAATACTTGAAAACTATGAGAGTAGCTCTTAAGAGTTCTTCCCACACACATGCAAAAAGAGTTAATTAATGTGAGGTAATAAATGTGTTCACTTGATTTTGGTAATCATTCCACAATGTATATGTAAATGTATATGTATATTAAACCATTAAGTTGTACACTTTAAATACATACAATTATATTTGTCAGTTCTTCCTCGATAAAGTTGGAGGGGGAAAAAATACCCATACTCTGTGGCCATCTCCAAGATTTCATGTTAACTCGTGATCAGCTGACGTGTAGTCAGACATCTCAAATGACATGGAACTAAGCCGGTTTTCTAGGCTTCCCTCATTTTATTTTTCTGTTTTGTATATTCAGGAGAGAAGAGAAACCAACGAGGCAACTGTTTCTTGCAAGTGAATTATAAATATAAATTACACTAGACTTCAATAAATTATGGGTATTTTGAATATATAATTCATTGATGAAAAATAGGTCCCAGAAAATCAAGGTTTAACCGTGTTTTCATGGCCATGCAGCTCTGATCACTATATTTAAAATTTAGCCTGTTCCCTGAAATTAATAACAATACTACTAATAATAACTACTTGTTGAGCAAATACCATTTTACAAACATTGTGCTAACATTTCATTTAATCCTCAACACAACTCTATTGCTATTTTATCTAAGTAGAACCTGAGACTCAAAACATGTAAGGTGCCTTGAATTCAAATATTATTCTGTAGTAAAACCACAGTTTGAGCTCACACGATATAACCCTAAACTTCATGCTCCCAGTTTCTATGCCATTCTGCCTCCAGAAAGTCAAAGAGTAAAGCCTCCAGGTAATTAGGAATACATATGAATGTGTCAGAATTACACTTCCCCAACTGCTACTTCTGCCAAATGAAATAGTGCTCCTTCTCTGAGGTCTGTCCTCCGTGACATTGGAGGTTTGCAAATCCTATGGGTATGAATTCAAATCCAGTTCTGTCTAATACATTTTGTGATCTGGAATGGATTGCATGACTTCTCTGATTAACTCTTACTTCATAGGATTTGAGGAATAAATACACTGATTTATGTAGAATGTTCTCTTCATGACAGCCACTTGGTAGATATTTAATAAAAGTAGCTCTTGTTGGTACCATGAAGTCTACCTTATTTCTCAGAACTAGAACTTTTTTCTTTCTCTATGGCTTCATGGGCCAGTTTTAAATTCTCCCTTATAAGGATATCATGGTTACTTGGTGCTGTTCCATTTTCTCAAGTAACTTGTGAAGTATCTGATATCAGGATTGACCTCTTATAACCAGCCATCTTTGCTTACACTCTCCAGAATGGGAAATGGTGCATAATTTTTGTCATTAAAATTCTGGCACAGAAATTCAGTAATGGCAGGAAGAGGTGATGTGAACAATTCCTTGAATATTTTAAAAGTTCAATTAGTTAGGATTAGCAGATCCCTATAAAAACTAAAGCTGAATAAAAAGGAGTTGAAAATTGGTGAAATATATATAGAATTAGAAGTGTTCCATAATTATTTTTGACTCTAAGCAGAAATATTGTGGATCTGTTAACAATGATATTTTGAAATAACACCATCTGAAACAATAGTCACTTGCTGAAACAAATGAACTAATTAGGCCACTGGGTCATCATGATGACCTGTACACATTGCAAAGCTATCTAATTGACTTCATGACTGACACTATTACTGAGCTATGTTGTGACTCAAAGCTTTGCAAAGGTCACCAGTTTGCATCACCAAAAGCTGTTTAAGAATGGACTAAAATAAAGACATGTGAAACAAATTTTCATGGACAAATTTTTTATGATAATTTTGAGAATGTGTTACATTGGATTCTATCATTTAAACAACGAAGAAATCACCCAAGGATTAAACATTAAAATAAATCTGAGGATTCTTAGTTTTTGGAATCATATACCCATTTTAAAAAGGAAACTAATTCTGAATTGTTTAGAATCAGAAATGTTTAAGAAATTATAAAATAAGCCTCCACTATTAATACAAATACTACTTTTAGAACATGGTTAGACTAAAGGAACTCAATTTCCTTTCAATTATGGCAAAGAAATTAGAACAACAAACCAAACAATTAAATGGGAAGCTGACAAAGAAATTGGAAAGCTTATCCTAAAGCTTAGTCTAATAATTTTATGAGTAAAATATCAATACATCAAGGGCCATATTATAGGAATTGCAGTAAGAATAAAATAATAACTGTTTTACCCATCAGAAAGGAGAATGCTTCAAAAAATCCAGGTAATTAAATGAAACACACTAAGTGATTTGTAATAGAGTCATTCATTCATTCATTCATTCATTCATTCTTCATTTATCCATTTATGCACACATTTGCATTAACACTTACTGAGCACATGTGCACCCTGTGCTAGGTGGTAAGATGAAATGCTTCCAACCAAGTCACTGCCCTCAAGGTAGATTGCAATTTTGTGGGGGTCTATTACCAACTAATTATGGCATATAACCAAGTAATTATGATACACAATTTTACTATTGCTTTAATTGGGAGATGAATAATTCTACCTGAGGCAATCAGGAAAGCTTCTCAAAGAATTGACATCTTAGCTAGGCTCTGCAGATAAAGGGGTGGTAAGAGAGAGAGGAAGTGGGCAGGCAGAGTGTTTGTTCACTGGGTGGGTCAGGTTAGAAGAAAGGCTACATTAGACAAAATATAAAATAAACACAAAATATCAAGAAAAAATAATCTGGCTATATTATAAAGCTGAGAAATAAAAATAATGAAAGAGAAGTTTAGAAGATTAGTTTGGGAATAGTCTTTATGAGTCATGGTGCTGGGCTAAAAATGTTATTGGGTTTCCTCATATAAGCAAAAAAGCTGATTTTTTTTTTTTTTTTGAGAGAGAGAGAGAGAGAACGTCATAAGCAAATATTTTTTTAAAATGACTCTGGCTGGAGTGTGGAGACTGAATTGGAGTTGAAAAGACTAAGGAAAGAGAAAATTATTAAACCCAGTAATAGGATAAAAGGAGAGATATCAGATAATTTATGAACCTAATCTGTATGCAGTGGAATAATTATTTCTTCAAACTCCTCCTTGACCGCTTGAGTGGTTTCAATGAACCAGATATGATATGAAAGCTTAAAATTATTTGATCTAAAGTTTAAAATTAATTAATAAAAGTCAATTATTAAAGCTAATAAAAACAGAGGAGAAAATCTTTACATAAAAATACATTTACTTCAATGTGTTAATTCATCATCAAAGATATTCACAGGATAAATGATGAGGTGGCAGATAATAACAAAATGCTTCATTTCAGCAATGAAAAAAAAAAACTTGCTCAAAGTAATGTATTATCATTGACCCAGCAGACTTTAGTTATTTTAAAAACTTAATCTTTCTTTTTCATTCAGAACATACTACTTTGCATAAACTCAGATAGGAGAAATGTTTGCATACAAATAAAATTATTGTCTATAAAGAAAATAAGTTCAAAGAAAGAAGTAGTATTGTAAAGTTATTTTTTGGAGAGTGTTTTAGTGGGAAATGAATCTGTGTGTAATAATGACCTAGGAAAAATACTGTCTGTAAATATGAGAGATGGGGTAGTATCTGATTCAGGAGAATCAATCAACAGTCTAAACTAGGTCAATCAGAATATCTTGACTAGGAATTTGAAACTGGCATATGGAGATACTAGTCAGTTGATGAGATGTGTTAGATCTAAGAGGACAAGAAACAGGACAGTATTGTCCTTTGTGTTCTAAGCACATGGCAAAGGAGAGACAGTCAGTCTAGGTAGAAAGAGAAAGTAAAAGCAAACATTCAAAAAGAGATAAGACACTGCAGACACTAGAAGGGAAAAAATGGAGTAAAAGTAACTAGCCTAGTTGCTGATTACTTTCTACAGACTGAGTCAAAATCCATTTTCTGGAGTCTATATAATTCCATTGTATCATTTACAGTATACTTTCAATATTTTTTTCAACATTGTTTCAGTGGATTTATCTTTGAAATCAAGGAATCCCCAAATAAGACATACATGATTTCTGTATCAAAACAACAAAATTGGAAAAGAAATTGGGTCTCTTTGGGCAAGAAACTATTTTAAGATTAAACATATCAGCTTATTAAAAATACGTGACCTCATCCTTCTAGTGTTATACTAAAATTTATGAATTTTAAGGTAATTTCTCTATTTATTACAGGAAATAGCATCTCAATTTTTTCAAAAGGATGTTTTATGTTTTTATGTTATTTAATAGAACTCTAGAGGAGTTTTCTGCAAGCATCTCCTAGAGCCTTGGCCTAGTGTCAAAACATGCTCTGCTCTGAGTGAGAAAAACCACTGAGTGTGTGGATCTAAACAGGGCTTGCTTTTCTAGAGCAGAAAGAACACCTGACTGTAGTTTACCCTGATTCCGTTGCTTTAGGATGGAATCTATGCAGATCTGTGCCCAGACTTTCAGGAGATAATATCTTTTAGGATGGGAACAAAGATGGAAAGTGGACGTGCAGATGGACCATTTTGCTGCTGCCAATAGTGAGAAATAAAGTTAGTATACACTTAAAGTGCAGGGATCACCAGGAAAAAAATCCTATCTTCCTCAATTCCTATTGCCTTTAATGGCATTTCCTAGGCCTGAGTATGCATCATACAAACTAAGAATTTTGTATGCACAGATGGAAGGATGGATGAATGGATGGACGAATGGATGGATGGATGGATAGTTGATGGATAAAAGGATAGATAGATGACTGAATGAATCCTTAGGCTCTGGAAAAGCATCTGTTAGACACTTTATCTGCAGTTATATACTTGCTGTAGTTTATTAAATAAGTGGAAGGTTTAACAACTACTCATAAAAGCTTTAAAATCTCCCTCCAACCCACTCTACAATATAAAGCTTGACCCAATGATTTCTCCCATAGCAGTGAGCCTCTGACAGAATTGCCCTCAACAATACTGAATATAACACAAACCATCTCCTGCATGTAATTGCAGGGAGGAGACAGGGGAGCCAGAAATAAACTAAATATAGACAATGAAGAACTGTCTTCTTCAATCAGTCCTAACAGAGATCTGTATTTATTGCTTGTTATAAAAACTTTATTACCATTTTTATAACTCTAGCTGTCCAGTGCTTGATTTAACCAGAAAAGATGCTAGTCATTTGCTCTTCAGTACATACATATTTTTGAGATCTAGAAGTTATGGTCATGGCTTTGTTGTTCTTCTTTCCTTACATGAATCAGTACATCAGAATGAAAAGTGCAGGTCAGGCACAAGATATTGAGAAAAGGCCTCTGTCAAGCAAGAATATGGACTGCTTGATTAATTTTAATAGCTTGCCCTGGGAAACTTATCCATGTTGAATATGAAGTATATTGCAACTTTCCATATGCAAAATTACCATAAGCTACAGAATTCATATGGAATATGCTACTTATTTAAATAAATTTTTGAGTCTCATATAGATGTTGTTTTTGCTGTGCAATTGGAGGGATTCACATTAGTGAGTCTCATGGAGACATCCATACAAGAAAAATTCCATCTCTCCTTCCTTCTAATCCATCTACTCACATCATGTATCTTGCTGAGGACTGAATTCTCTGGAGATTTCACTTTGGCTTTGATTTAGTAATAATATTAAGGCATATGTTTTATTAGGTGCTACTGTGTGTTTATATCCCCAAATGATGGCTCAATTTACTATTGCTCTAGCTCTAAAGAAACATTAATTATTTATAATTATGGGATTTGATCCCCTCTGAAGTACAGAGCATTTAAATGTAATAGAGAAATAAGCAATGCATAGGAAGTTCTACTGTGGGCTTCTCTCCCCAATTTTATCTAAAACCGAGAAGGTTCTACCAAAAATTTTCCTGTCCTAAAAAATGTCCATTATTCCAAATGTGATTAAATTAGCTGTGTGCTCAGTGAGTGTGTTGCTGCTCAGGAAACCCTTTGGGGTCTGGTGAGGAGACTAATGGGAAACTATAAAGCTCTTGGAATAAACAGGAGTGTAAATCATTCATGGGTTTAGTCAGCTCTAACCTCAAGAATGTACAGGCTTGGGAAAGGATTATCCAAACAATATTTCTTTTCCAGGCTGCTCTTTAGAGAAAACAGCTGGTTTGGATTAAAAGAAACAGATTTCAAATATTACTAAATAGAAATGTTTTGAGCACCTTACCAGATTCAGGTAAAAGAGAGGAAAAAGAAATGCATTTCACTGTGTCCCTTTATTTCTTCTCCTTTTACTTTTCTGGAGGAAAGGGGATAGGAAAAATATTACTTAGGTTGCTTTAGCTATTGAATTACAGGTTTTTAGTCCAATAATATGTGACAGATTTACAAGACCCTACTGAGTGATAAAGCTGCACATTCTCTTCTCCAACCATTCTGAAATCGTGGTCTGTATAGAAAAGGCATACAAAACAAGTAATTTGATAAGATTATGCCAAAATACCAATTTTGTGCCTAGGTAGTCCTCATTTATTTATTACATATTGAATCCATCTGGGAAAGTGTTGCACAAAATAACAGGCTTTTCCTAAGTCCCACTTTGGCACCCTTTATGCAGCAAATGACCGGAACTGCCATCCTGCAAACACAGCTAGTAGTTTAAACTATGTTTGCATAAGTTTAAAACCCAGGCAAGAGTGGAGAAGGTGAAAGGTGGTAAGGCAAAAACATCTGCTCTAACAGCCTGGAAGAATTTATAACAACCGACAAGATTCAATCCCTCTACACCTTCAGATGCCTTGAGGCAATACCATAGTTAGAGCTCATTGTGTTTGGAATGTAAGGAGATTATTTTTAGATGGTTTTTCAGAGCAGGGGCAATACCATATTCTTGTATTCCTGAAACTGAGAGGTAATGGAATTTCAGAATCTGGACACTGTACATAGCTCTGGTATCTTTTTCAGTCTGACTTCTGAGGCATTCAGAGTCGTATTGTTAATAGCACTCCCTCTATTCTGGTTTCAATTAGCATGAGTTACTGGGACTGATGTTCCTAGAAAGAGACACCTTGTTAAATTCAATGTAGCTGCAGCTGTAGCTCTTCGTAAAACTGCAGATAGGTCTGCTAAGGTTGTATGGTGATAATCTGAGATATTTTGAAAAAAGTTTAGCTTCCTACTATGTCTGCAACTGTTTAATCGGTTTAATAGGAGTTCCAGTGAATACATTTTAAAAGATCCAAGCCATTTCCTATCTCCATGACAGCCAAGGACACATCCCAGTTCCATCACTCCGTAACCAAAAAAAAAAAAAAAAAAAAAAGAGCTTTGGGGTTTGAAATTTAAGGCCTGGGTTTACAATGCACTGATGTTTGTTATACTATTAATAACAAAGTATGTGATTTAATATACAATGATATCATACTTAATCTTAATATACAATTATCATACTGTTGACATTTTGCTTCCAAAAATAACATGACAGGTGGGTCCTTGCTTGAGACCTAAGGGAGCTGAGAGCTGTGTAGCAATAATCGTCCTGCTCTGAATTAGCAGATATCTTTCAGCCATTTTCTGTCTTCCTTATTTCTAACAACCCAATGGCATGAATCAAATCTATCTATCAAATTGTTTACCAGAAAAACAAGCAGACAGACATGACCAGAAAAGAGAAGAAAATGAATATTGTTTATCCATCTCTGCTAAAAAAACTCCCAAGTAAACCTCACATCTACCTAGGAGTTGGAATCTGCCACTGAAGAGACAAATATTACATTGCAGTAAAGGTTGACCTATAGCCATCAGTTAGTATTATTAAGGCAGTACTTCTTAACAGGTGGTGCACATCAAAATTGTTCATTAGATTTTTAGAACCTTATCTCCTTTAGCCCCCCTGAGGTTGTGGCCCTGGTGTCTAATTGTTCTTTACATACCCACAGATTATTGTTATGTGCTTCACTATTCATTTGTTAAAACTGAAGTTCTGTGTATAGGGGTATAGGGGTTGTAATTTTTAGCAATATATTCATCTTAATGTCTTGCCATTACACTTAAATTAGTTCGAATTCTCTTCTGTGGTAAATGCCATATAGACTTAACCCAGACAAGGATGAGCCAGCAAAGATGTTTGAAATGAAAGCTCAGGGTCAAGAAAATCTGTCATAGTAAATGCCAACCGAAGGCTCAATGTCAGGGCACAGAACTTAACAGAGTCCTTAAGCAGGGAGACTATGTAGGATGCATCAGGTACAGATAAATCAGCACCAAGGACAGCATCACAGGAACCAGTGAACCTTGGCTTCCAAAGGCCTGCTTTGATTTTTCATCCTAATCCATTCAAAATTACTGATTCAAAACTATTAGTCAAAAGTTTGCTTATAAGCCTCACATTCTAAGAGATGCAGTTTGCAAAGAGAAGACTTCCTCTGTATTCCCCAGGAGTTCCACATGGAGTAGATGATCTGTTTAGACGGATGCACGTTTTCCCCACCTTTGGACCACTACAAATCTGACACTAAGCAAGGCATTAGTCTAAGTCAGTTTAGAAAGCACATAAGGGCTGGTGGATTTGTTTCAGGTCCTCTTTAACCAAAGCTACCTTTTAGCTTTATTTACATTACCTGAGGGGGAAAAAAGGTTGTCAGGAATCTTCTTCTCCCTTTCCATCTTCTTCTGGTCAAAAGGACAGGCATCCTTTAGGGATACACTGTCAACAGTAGTCATTAGCCATACCTGGTTTTTGAGCACTTGAAATGTGCTATAATGTACCACCAGATTTAAAGACATAGTACAAAACAGGCAAAATATCTCATTTATATTTTTAATATTGACTATGTTTAAATGGTGATAGTTGGGTTAAATAAAACATTGTTAAATTTTTTTTTAAATTACTGATTCAAAAGCAACCAAGTAAACAAACAAGACCAAACATACTTGATTCAGGCTTGACTTCCGTACAATTCCACAGGCTTTGGATGGTTCTAATCCAGAAGTTTTTATTATGGGTGGAGCTTTTTAAATCAATTCACATGTCCTACTTCAGATGCTATAATTCAGAAGCTCTGGGGCAGATATAGGACAAATGCACATTATCTAAATCTTTACAGATGTATCAGAAGCACTTATGTCTGTGATTTATCAGAATCACCTGGATAACTTGTTAAACTTAAATTTCTGGGTTCTATGCCAGAGTTTTGATTCAGAGAATCTAGGGTGACCTGAGTATATGCATTTTTAATAAGTTCCCAGGTGATTCCGATGCTACTGGTTTAAGAAGCACATTGAAAATCACTGACTTAAATTATGATAAGTTACTGCAACCCCACCTCCAACTAAATAATATGCCTTATTTACTAAGGACATCTTTGTTAGGGGTCCGAAAGTGAAATCATATTATTTGAGTAACTTTGTAATGTATTTGGAAGAACCCTAGGTTCTTTAGTGGTCTCACACTTTAACCATTGGATCACTCAGCCTGATGATTGTGCCAGTTTCCAGGAATTTAACAGATATTCTTGCAGTGGGAATCCTGATCATCAGTGAAGTTTGTCATACGGAGATTTTCCTTTATTATCCCGATAAAAAGATATGGGTAGAATCCCACCTAGTCTTCACTGCCTTTTTACTTCTTCTCCATTCTGTTTGCTAACCATGTCTTTTAGAATGACTACATCGCTATGGATTGAATTGTGTCCCTCCAAAAACTATGTTAGTCTTAACTCCCAGTAAGGTAGAATGTGGCTATATTGGAACATAGGCTCTTTACAGAAACAGAGTAAAGTGATTTCACTATAATGACCCAAATCTATATAAAAAGGGAGAAAATGAACACATAGATGGATATACACTGAGAAAGGATGATGAGAAGAAACACAAGAAGACAACCATGTGACTGGAGTGACATACATACAAGCCAAGGACTGTAAAGGATTGCCAACAAATACCAAAGTGGAAGAGTCAAGGAGGGATTCTGCCCTAGAGATATCAGAGAGAATATGGCTCTGTGGACACTTTTATTTCAGACTTTCAACCTCCAGAGCCGTGAGAAAATAAATTTCTGTTTTTTTAATGCACCCAGTTTTTGGTCCTCTGGGAATGGCAGCCTCAGGAAACTAATACATTTATTATAAGCTAAATCAGTGAGGATATAACTATTCAGTATTTAAATATATTAAATACTGTTATTTATATTATTAAATTTTATTAAAATTAAAACTATTTAATTTTATTTAATAAAATTAAAATTATTAAATTTAAATATTAAATATTGAATTATATTAGTATATAATAAATATATACTAAATATATCAAATAAATATAAATAAGTAGTAATTTATAGTTTACAATGTACTCATCATAGTTAATAAGTAGGTAATGAGGAAATTTTTGGTAATATGTATATTTTACAGATGAGGAACTGAGGCTCAGAAAAGTTGAATTAGTTGATGTACATCATGAAAAATAGCTAAGTGACAGGAACAAGATGCAGAAAGCTGTGTTCCTTATCCTTCACTGCCTTTTACATTTGCAATTATTTTTCAAACAGAAGGGGAAACACTTGCTTTTGCGGTGCAAATGACTTCATAAAATAGAAATTTCAAATTATCTAGTTTTGATATAAAGCTATGAAAAACAAAAGTCAGCACTGAGGGTGCCTGGGTGGGCTGGTTAAGTGTCTGCCTTAAGTGTCATGATCACGGGGTCCTGGGATTGAGTCCCGCATTGAGCTCCTTGCTCAACGGAAGTCTGCTTCTCTCTCTGGCCCTCCCCCTGTTCATACTCTCTCCCCTTCTCTTCTCTCTCTCTCTCTCTCTCTCTCTCTCTCACATGCACTCTCTCTCTCTTAAATAAATAAATTTTTTTAAAAAATCATCATTAAAAGTGATGTGGGTTTGCAGACAGAAAAACATGGGTTCAAATCTCATCTTTGCTATTAATTATGTATGGTTATAAACAAGTAACCTACCTGAGTCATAGTTTCCTTACAGTTAAAAGTCAAAACATTAATAATTATCACATAGGGCTGTTTGGAGATGTAAATGAGAAAGTATATATAAAACTCATAGCAGAGGCTTTGCAGAAGGTGAATATTTAGTTCATATTAGTTTCCTCATACTTCTTGTCTTAGATCAGCTGAATACCATGGAGATAAAAATTCTTAGATTTTTTTCAGCACATGCTTAGGAAATAACGATTCATCTTTATATATACACAAGTCATCATTGACCATTAAAGTCTTATGGTTGACAGAGAGAATCCTGGGCCACTTTAGCTTTACATCCTTAGTGGTTAGGTGAGACAGGGTGAAGCTAGAAAAACTCTTTCACTTTTTAATTTTGAGAAACTTAGCATTTGGTTGTTATTTGGCTGAGAACACATGTTCCTCTACCCAAAGAAGCAGGCTAAAGGTCAAGATGTTGATCACATTGATTATTTCCTCGTTCCTTGTGCTGTGGAAAAATCATTGTCAATAATAGTCCCATGGTGCTGTCCCACAGAACAGCCTTAAGAAAGACCTAATACCAGGAAAACTATCATCAACCTACTTCTGGAACCAAAACAACATTTGTGACACCAGCCACAATGGATTTTGATGTCATAAACCTGAAAGTCCTGTGCTTCATTCTCTAAACCTCTACTACCCATCATAACAAAATCCTGACCTTTATTATTTAAAGAAATATTTGTTTTCCAAGTTGGGTTTTTGATGGCAGAGAAAAGGATCTTAAACATTTCAATAAGCTGAGCTGAGACATTACATTTTTAAAATAAATTATTGTGTGTGAATATGACACTCCTCAACCTTTTTTTCAGTGGACATGTCCAGAATAGTAGCACTTAGAAAATATTCTACCTGAAATCAGATGCTAACAGATTAATGCAGAATAAGGCATTATGGATTTAAAAATATCCTGAATATTCATTGATGGATGGATGAAGAAGGTGAGATATATATATATACATATATATATATATATACACACACACACACACACACACATATATATATGTGTATATATATGTGTGTGTGTTATAGTGATATATAATATATTATATATTATAAATATATAATCGTATGTTGTGAAACACACATATACACATGATGGAATATTACTCAGCCATAAAAAATGAAATCTTGCCATTTGCATCTACATAGACCTAGAGGGTATTACGTTTGGTGAAATAAGTCAGAGAAAAACAAACACTGTATGATTTCACTTTTATGTGAAATCCAAACAAAAACAAAGGAACAACAAAATAAAACAGAAACAGACACATAGATACAGACAACAAACTGATGGTTGCCAGAGGGGAGAGGAGTTGAGGAATGGACAAAATAGGTGGAGGGGATTAAGAGGATTAAGAGGTCAATCTTCCAGTTGTAAAATAAATAAGACACAGGGATGTAATGTACACTATAGGGAATATAGTCAATAATATTGTAACAAATTTCTTTGGTTACAGATGGTCACTAGACTTATTGTGGTGACCTTTTCATAATATATACATATTGAATCACTATGTTGTATACCTAAACTAATACAATATTATATGTCAATTATTTTGTAATAAAATACAATAAAATAATAATGAAAGTAAAATTCAAAGAATTCAGAGGATGGTGCTGTACGGATGAAATTATATCCCTTAGGCATAGTAACTGGATTGATCAGAAGGGAAGATTGGCTTGGGGAGACAAAATTTTTAAAATGTCAAGTTAAATAGTCTTGACTTTGATGTGCTGCTCTTGAATAATCTCCAATGCAAACTCCAGGCAAAGAAAACAGATTTTTGTTACCGTGCCTAGCAAAAACAATGTGAGATTCATAGTACATAAATGGCCCATAACATTTATTTCATTAATTCTGAAGTATTTGAATTATCCTTTAAGATAGAATTCAAATGTGTCATCTCTTTCCTGAATCATCTTCTCTTTTTGTTTCAGCTCCTTTTTTTCTACAAATTATGAAATTTCAAAGTATATTTATTGGTCATATTTATTATTCATTCAAATAACTGTTTTGAAAATAATTATTCAAGCAATAATCATTGCTTATTGCAAGAATTTGGGAAATAAAAGCAGATAAAAGAAGAAAATAAAATGCAGCATAATCCCTAGAGGGATGATTAACAGGCATTTGAAGTTTTTCCCAATTTCTGTCTACACATATTTTTTCTAACAAATCATGGATAATAATTAATATAGCTTTTCATCTTTCTTTTCTCATATAACATTACTATATATTATTGATTTCTTCAAAAACATACTTCAATGTGGCTCTGAAATAATCTATATAATGGACATATTAAGGCTTTTTAAAAACAATTCTACCAGGGTAGACACTCAAGTTATTTTTAATTCTGCATTATTTTAAATAATACTGTGCTGAAGCTTCCTTGTAGATGAATCTCTGTTAGAATCTTTGGGAAGCTTTTGAATAATTACACTTTTAACCAGCAGGAGGGTATGGATATATTTACTAAACACACACAGAGACATATATACATAGAGCATAAAAATGTATCTTACATTGTAGCCCATTACTTTTTATATGGACCTCTTTGATAATCTAACATTTTTCATTTAGAAAGTCATGAAATTTTACAGTTGGGAGAAACAACTCTTTTTCCCTGTGAAATATTGAGAACCAGAAGTGTCAAGACATCTGCCTGAAGTCATACTACTAGCAAGAGGCAGGTCAGGTCACGTGACATCCAGTTCAGTACCCAGTCTGCTTCCCTTCAAAACCCTCCAGTCCTTCATTACAATTTTCTTGTAATGAAAATTTCTAAGCCAAAATTAAGGATTTTCACTACACATGACATTATTTTTTCTCAGATGACATAGATAACTAACACTATTACATTAAATAAAAGAGGTATTATGGATTTCCTAATAAAAAGTACTTGACTCAAGCAACAAGCTTAGTTTTAGGAAAGGAACATAATTTCCAAGCATTCAAAGAAGGTGAACCAGTCAAGAGAATTCAGCACTCTTTCTGCTGCAGGGGTGTACTTTCCTGATAGCCCCAGATGCTGGATGCTAACTCCACCACTGTGACTATATCAAGCCCCTGCTTCTCAGGGGTTGCTCCTAGCCAAAGACGGCATGTGGCAGAGAATCTAAGATCCCTGCAAGATGCAATATGCTTTTAATGGGTGTCAATGGCTTGAGAATTCACTGTTCTCCTGGCTGACCCCTTCTTAAAACTGTGCTGTTGTCCAAGACACTTTCTTCTCCAATCTTCCCTCCCGTTCTCACTTCTTTTGCAAACATCACATCATGCTCTGAAGACTTTCCCTACTTTTTCCTATTCCTTCTCCCTCTATCATACTCAGGAAAGAGCTACTGGATCTATCTATATGTTTGGGGTTTCTTTGCATAAAAGTAAATAGATGTTATTTAATTACTTAAAAAAAAATCCTCAGCTGATATAAACCCCTGATGACTCCTGAACTGGGTTTGGTGCTGAGAAATGGTGTTTTTGTTGTTGTTGTTGTTGTTTGGTTTTGGTTTTGGTTTTTTGTGTATGTGTGGGGGGTTGTTGTTGTTGTTGTTTTTACAAAGTCTAAGCTGGCTAGATTTTGTGTTTTCTTCCCACTAATTAGGAATCTAATATTCATTTGGATATTTGTATTCCTTCTCTCAAAAGAGGAAAATAGTAGAATATGTGCTACTTTGTGAACACATTTACTTACTTTAAAATACTTAAAAATGCAAAGCATATATATGCACTTGATTTAACTGTAATATATACCCTACGGGCCGTTAGTTACAACTCATCAGAAATCCAGAGGTGGTGACAGGAGATGCTTTTATCTAAATCTGTAGTTTTGTTAATTAGCATAGGGGATGTTAGACATAATTTTTCATTGATGAAATAAGTGTTCCTTTTTAAAGATATAGGACTGACCAGATTTACAAAAACCTTTCACCTTGAATGGATCTTCAAGGCAGAGCATCAGATCTACAACTTCGCTTGGCCATACACACATACACACAAAGGAGGTCTCCAAAGCCTAACTAAACAGAAGACTGAGTGACCAGACATCAGCACATCATCAGCCTTGAAGTAAATCTTTTCAAAGTACTTTGTCCAAGTGCCTGAAGAGAGGGAACAAGCGGAGGCTTAAGCAAACCTACAAGATCAAGTTAAGTGTGTGTGTGTGTATGTGTGTGTGTGTGTGTGTGTGTGTGTGTGTGTGGACATGCTTGCGTGTATGCATGAATGCACGCACACACTTAAACCTACCTACCTATTAATAAATATTTGTACCTGTGGAAAAATTTAGACAGATATGATAATGAGGTTGTAGTAAAGATAATAGAGCATTTACTTAGCTCTAAGAGGGGTTTATTAGACCTAACACTTATTGAATGATGAAATTTACTTTGGTCCATTCACAGTTATGAGGGTTATGTTTTATGCCAGATATCTGAAAGTTCAGTGTATCTTTGAATTATAAGAATAGTAGCTGGGGAATTTGTGAACTTCTTTCACCCATTACCTATCTCAAGTTCTCTGTTTAGGTTGCCTTAAGATTTGTACTCAGGGACTCAGTTTTGTGAAATGCAGCAGCTGCAACTGGTCCATTAAATCAATGGAGCAGGATTTGTTCTTACTGAGCTTCCACAGCATGAAAAGGAAAAAAAATGGTTTTGTTTGTTTGTTTGTTTTTTAGCTTTCTCAAAATCTGTTACAGTAATCTCTCAATGATACATGCCATACGGGGTTTTTTTTTCCATTAGTTTTTTTTTCCCCCCCATACACATGGTAGTGTTAAACCCAGCTTAATTTCTCACTCTTCAGAAAACCTATTCCTATGGCAGAAAAATGTTTGTTGATCCATTTACAGAAGTGCCTTGTTGGAGAAAAGCAGAGAAGAACATAACAATGAAAAAACATTAACTTTTGGCCAGTGTATCTTCTTACCACTGAATACTTAAATAGTATTGGAGGAAATGTGATAAACTTGAATCACACAAGATTATATCTCAGGATGGCAAAATTAGCTCAAAATTACTCCAATAAAAGTCTTAGAAAAACAAATACCAAAAGTCTGTGCTAGTTGATATTATTGATAAACTGAGGTACTTTGGCTAGGACTGAAGAGAGGAAAAATTAAATAATAGAACAGTAATATAAAATTTGTTTGCTTTATAAATATACCCATCTACAGCAAAAATTATATCATTATATGAAGACTATAATGCAGGTAGTTGTACCACATATGACAACTAGCTAAAAGATGGGACATAGAGAATAGGCATAAGTGGTTATACATTTTAAATCTTTTAACTGAAGAGTTAAAATCTAAACTCTAAGTAAACTGAGGAAAGGTAAGAATACATATTTTAATCCTTAAAGCTACCAGTAAAAAATAAGGCAAAGAGAGTTTAACTAGAAAACCAATAAATAAGTTAAAATGGAATTCTAAAAAATACTTATTTAATCTAGAAGAAGAAAAGTCAAGGCAATACAAATCAAAACCTTGATGAGATACCACCTCACACTGGTCAGAATGGCTAAAATTAACAAGTTGAAAATAACAGATGTTGTCAAGGATGGAGAAAGGGGAACCCTCTTACACTGTTGGTGGCAATCCAAATCGGTATAGCCACTCTGGAAAATGGTATGGAGGCTCCTCAAAAAGTTGAAAATACAACCCAGCAATTGCACCACTAGGTATTTACCCCAAAGATACAAAAGTAGTAATCCTAAGGGGTATCTGCACCCCAATGTTTATAGCAGCAATGTCCACAATAGCCAAACTATAGAAAGAGTCCAGATGTCCATTGACAGATGAATGGATAAAGAAGATGTGGTATATATATATACAATGGAATACTAATCAGCCATCAACAAGAATGAAATCTTGCCATTTGCAGCAACATGGATGGAACTAGATGGTATTATACTAAGTGAAATAAATCAAATAGAGAAAGAAAATTCTCATATGATCTCACTGATATATGGGATTTAGGAAACAAAACAGAGGATCATAGGGGAAGGGAGGGAAAAATAAGACAAAATCAGAGAGGGAGACAAACCATAAGAGACTCTAAATCATAGGAAACAAACTGAGGGTTACTCAAGGGGAGGGGGTAAAGGGATAGGGTAACTGGGTGATGGACATTAAGGAGGGCACATGACATAATGAGCACTGAGTATTATATAAGACTGAGGAGTTATTGAACTTTACCTGTGAAACTAATAATACACAATATACTAATTAATTGAATTTAATTTTAAAAAGTGAAAAAAGAAATACAAGATTAAAGGACTAAACCAAAGAAATAAAAAACAAAGGAGACATAAAACAGCCAGTAGAATGGTAGGTCAAAATACAATCACAACCTAAGTTATTTTAAATATTAGTGGACTAAACATACCATTGAAAAGTAGATATAAGAATGGATAAAAAAGCAAAACCCAACTGATTACTTCCTAAAAGACACCCACTTCAAATATAAAAAAGCAAACAAGTTGAAAATAAATAAATGGACAAAAATATAGTAGAATAGTATAATAGTAAACTATAATAGTAATAATAGTAAACCTAAGAAAATATAATAGTAAACCTAAGAAAACAAAGAACATTTATAAAGGTAAAAGGATAATGTATCTAGAAGAGATAATAATCATAAATATATATGTACTTTATAATAAAGTCTCAAAACACATGATGAGATTAACAGAATTTAAGGCAAAGTTAGAAAATTTTATAAACATAGTTGGAGATTTAATAAACTTCTTTCAACAATTGATGGAACAACCATACACATACACAAAATGATAGACACAAAAAGTGTTTGCAGCACTATCAACCATATTGAGTTAAATGATATGTTTAGAACAGTATATCCAACAACCATAAAACTAAAATTCTTATTGAATAAACACAACACATTCATTAAGACAGAAGATATGTTGAGCTATAAAACAGATCTCAGTAAGTTTGAAAATATTGAAATAATGCATAGTTTGTCCTCTAATCAAAATTGAATTAAATTAGAAATCAATTAAAAGAAAATGTTTTGCAAATGTCACATAGTTGGAAATTAAAAACTCATTTTAAAATAATCAAGAGGCTAAAGAATAAATGCCAATGAAAGTAGAAAATATTTTGAATTGAATGTGTGGAAATACTATAGAGCAAATTTGAAGGATGCAACTAAGTCAGTGCTTAGAGAGAAATTTATAGCTAATGCTTCTACTAAGTAGGAAGAAAGTTTTTTATTCTACAATATTTATTTGCTGTAAGTCCCATCAATTGTAAATTGATAGTATTTCTATAATTTCCATTTGGGTCCTTTTTGTATCTTCCACTTCCCTCATTATGTTCATGTTTTACTTTAACTCTTTTAGCATATTTATAGTAATTGTCCTCAACTTTTTGCTAATTCTATTATCTCTGTCATTTCAGTTGCTGTTGTAGCTTTCTCTGTAGACTTTTTGGTAATTTTTTTGTTAGAAATTAATACTGCCATCCAGTTTTGTTTTGTTTGATATTCACATGGTGTGTAATATTTTTTACCTTTTTCTTCAATTTGTCTGTTTTGTGCTTAAAGGAGTTTCTCATATGGGCATATTTTGAAATTCAAAACAACATTTAAAAAATAAGAAAAGATCTTTTATATTTATTTATATATTTACCACTTATTGGTTCTCTTTATTCCTTTGTTTAACTCTAATTTTCTACCTGCTGTCATTTTTCTTCTACTGGTAAAACTCCCTTCTTTTAATGCAGATGTATTGGCAATGAGTTCTCTCATAATTTATCTTATGATGTATTTTAATTTTGAAAAATACTTTCAATGTATAAAACTTTTTTAAAAATTTTATTGTATTTTTTCAGTGTTCCAAGATTCATTGTTTATACACCACACCCAATGCTCCATGCAATACATGCCCTCCTTAATACCCACAACTGGGCTCACCTAATCCCACATGCTCCTACCCTCCAAAACCCTCAGTTTGTTTCTCAGAGTCCACAGCCTTTCATGGTTCATCTCCCCCTCCGATTTTCCCCCAATTCACTTTTCCTTTCCTTCTCCTAATGTCCTCCGTGTTATTCCTTATGCTCCACAAATGAAAATTGGCTCTCTCTGCTTGACTTATTTCACTCAGCATAATCTCCTCTAGTCCTGTCCATGTTTGATACAAAAGTTGAGTATTCAGTCTTTCTGATGGAGGCATAATATTCCATTGAATATATGGACCATACCTTCTTTATCCATTCATCTGTTGAAGGACATCTTGGCTCTTTCCACAGTTTGGCAATTGTAGACATTGCTGCTATGAACATTGGGATACAGATGGCCATTCTTTTCCAAATGGCTGCACCAACTAGCATTCCCACCAACAGTGTAAGAGAGTTCCCCTTTCTCCACACCCTCTCCAACACTTGTTGTTTACTCTTTTGTTAACTTTGGCCATTCTAACCAGTGTAAGGTGGTATCTCAGTGTGGTTTTGATTTGAATCTCTCTGATGGCTAATGATAATGAACATTTTTTCATGTATCTGTTAGCCATTTGAATGTCTTCTTTGGAGAAGTGTCTGTTCATATCTTCTGCCCATTTTTTGACGTGATTATCTGTTTTTTGAGTGTTCAGTTTGAGGAGTTCTTTATAGATCTTGGATATCAGCCCTATCAGTCTGTAGTGTCCTTTGCAAATATCTTCTCCCATTCCGTGGGTTGTTTCTTTGTTTTGTTGACTGTTTCCTTTGCTGTGCAGAAGCTTTTGATCTTGGTGAAGTACCAAAAGTTCATTTTCACTTTTGTTTCCTTTGCCTTTGGAGACATGTCTTGAAAGAAGTTGCTGTGGCCAATGTCAAAGAGGTTATTGCCTATGTTCTCTTCTAGGATTTTGATAGATTCCTGACTCACATTGAGGTCTTTTATCCATTTTGAGTTTCTCTTTGTGTACGGTGTGAGAGAATGGTCAAGTTTCATTCTTCTACATATAACTGTACAATTTTCCCAGCACCATTTATTGAAGAGACTGTCTTTTTACCACTGGATACTTTTTCCTGCTTTGTCAAAGATTTTTGTATAATGAATTTATGTTGACAGGGCTGTTTTTTTTTTAATCTCTTTTCATGTTTGTCACGAAACAGCTTTAAATCTTTTGTCTTCTAGCAGCTTTAAATCTTTTACCTTTTCACCAAATTTTATATGATATGACTTGGGGATGATTTTCTTCATGTTCCTCCTGTTGGATTTTGCTGAGCTTCTTGGATTTGTGAGTTTAAACTTAACATCAAATTTGGAAGAATTTTGTTCACTTATTTGTTTGAATTGTTTTCTGCCTGCCTCCCTCCTGGAACTTTGATAATACATATAATACAGTGCTTGATATTACCCCACCTGTCATTTTGGTTCTGTTTATATTTCTGACTTTTGTAAGGTCAGGATTACCTCAATACAAAAATTATAGACAATACAAGAAAATGAAACTGCAGACCAATATTCCCCAAAAATGTTAATGCAAAGATATTTTACAAAATATAATGAAAGTTAAATCCAGCAATGCACCATGACCAAGTGAGGGTTATTCCAGAAATTTCATTCCAATGAAATTCCAATTCCAATTAAATTCCAAATTTAGCTCAATATTGAAAAACCATACAATGTAATTCACCATATCAACAGACTGAAGAATAAAAATGTATATCCCATAAGTAAAGCTAAAACAGTTGACAAAATTGAGTAACTATTCCTGATAACAATTATCATCCAACTAGGAATAGTAAAACAAACAAACTTCCCACCTAAATAAGGATGACCAAACACTATTGTTAACATTACAGTTAATGAAGAAGACTGAATATTTTCCTCTTAAGTTAGAGAACTTAGCGAAGATGTTTGCCCTCAGCATTTCTATTCATCATTGTACTGGAGGTCTAAACCTTCTCATGAGGAGGAGGAAAAAGAAGTTAAAGGCACACAAATTGAAAAGGAAACGGTGAAACTGTCCTTTTATTTTCACAGATGACATGACGGTGTTAGAAAACCTAGAAAATATCCAAAATTTCTACTGGCATTATTAAATGACTTATCAAGGTTGCAGAATACACAGACATCATACAAAAATCAATTACATGTCTCTATATTAATAATAAGCAATCAGACATTGAATTTTTTGAAAATACTATTTGCAATAGTGTCAAATATCTGCAATATTTAAGGATAAATCTAACAAATATATGCAAGCATTGTATACTGATAACTACAAATTTGAAGAGAAAAATTAGAGGACACACAAGTAAAATAGAGAAAGTTTGTTCATGGTTATAATGACTCAGATATTCTTAAGATTTTAATTTTGTTATATAGATATAGAGATAGAATTTAATCACAAATTTCATCAGATTTTTTGTATAAATTTAAGAAACTGATTTTAAAATTTATGTAAAAATGCAAAGTCTCTAGAATGTCTAAGATTTTTAAAATAAGGAACACTTACAACTTAATAACAAGACAAAATAATTTTAAAAAGGCAAAATATTTGAATAGACATTTCATGAAAAAGATATACAAATGGTCAATAAGCACATCCAAAGATACTCAATATCATTATTCATCATGGAAAAGCAAATTAAAATTGAGATACCACCCACTCATTGGAATGACTAAATTCAAAAAGATTGGCGGTACAAGTTTTGTAGAGGATATAGAGCAACTGGAACTTTCATGCATTGCTAATGAGAATACAAGATATTAAAACAAATTTGGGAAGCAATTTGTCTCTGTCTTATCAAATTAAGCATATACTTATAAGTAACTCAGCAATTCACTTCTAGGTCTTTACCCAAAGTAAATGAAAAATATATGTTCATACAAAGGATTTCAGATTTTCTTCCAGGAATCTGGATCAAACTGGATCAGGATCTTAAGAAAGTAGCACAGGACTACTGGGTATTTATCCTAAAGATACAAATGTAGTGATCCAAAGGGACACGTGCATCCGAACGTTTATAGCAGCAACGTTCACAATAGCCAAACTATGGAAAGAACCTAAATGTCCATCAACAGATGAATGGATAAAGAAGATATATATGTGTATGTATATATAGTAGTATATATATATACTATGCAGCCATCAAAAGAAATGAAATCTTGCCATTTGCAATGACATGGGTGGAACTAGAGGTTACTATGCTGAGTGAAATGTCAATCAGAGAAAGACAATTATCATATGATCTCCCTGATATGTGGAATTTGAGAAGCAGGACAGAGGGTTGTGGGGGATAGGGAAGGAAAAAATGAAACAAGATGGGATCAGGAGGGAGACAGACCATAAGAGCTCTTAATCTCACAAACAAACGAGGATTGCTGGCGGTAGGGTAGGGATAGGGTAGCTGGGTTATGGACACTGGGGAGGGTATGTGCAATGGTGAGTATTGTGAAATGTGTAAGCCTGACAATACACAGACCTGTACCCCTGGGGCAAATAATACATTATATATTAATGGAAAAAAAAGGAAAGTAGTACACCATCTAATGTGCATATTTATAAGCTGTATTTAAATATTCACAGGTACTTCATTTGTATTGGCCAAAAATTGGAAATAAACATCCATCAAGAGATGGATGGATAAGCAAACTGTGGTATATCTATAAAACATAGTACTACTCAGCTAACTATTGAAAGAAATAAGCTACCTATAACATGTAATAAAAATAAAAACCAAAACATTATGAAGAACAAGAGCCAGAGATTAAAAAAAAAAAAGTGCCTTCTGTTTATCCCATTCATATAAAATTCTGTAAAATGGAAATATAATCCATGATGACAGAAGCATATCAGTGGTTTCCAGAGACCAAGGTGGAGGGAGGGGACTAACTGCAAAAAGGCATAAGGAAATATTGTTGAGTGATGTTGTCATACTTCATGCTAGAGGTTACACAAGTATATGCATTTGTCAAATCTCATTGAATTATATACGTTTAAGATGGGCACATTTGATTAAATGCCAATTATATATAAATAATTATTTATTAAAAATAAAATCTTAAAGAAAAAGGAAAATCTTCAAGTGGCTAATGTAATGTCCAAGAATTAGAAGAAGCATAATCATAATAATGTAATCATATATTGTAGAAATTATCATATGGTCTGAACTTTCCGGTATCCTGTTTTTTCACTGTAGTTTTTCTTAACATTTTTATTTAAAAAAAAATAGGTTAGGAAGTGGGAGGATGAAATCCCAATTCGAACATGTGTTGCAATACCTAGAAGGCCCGGAGATGTTTCATTTTATACTTAGTAGGGCAAAAATCCTGTATTAGAATCAGCAAGAATTTGATAACATGCCTGGAAAGTGTTACTGATGTAATTATCTAAGGATCCAAAGCTTTCTTTCACAAATGAACCAGTCATTCTCTGTGAAAATTGACAGAGGACAAAGGATTATCCCAAACCTTGCAAAATACTATTATAGTTCTCCTCTTTTAGAAAGAACTTAATATATAGACTCCACTTACAGATTTTGGTTTTGACTGCAATATTCCTAGCCTCTGTGGTCTGGATTCTCACATTCCTGGGTTCTCTCCCTATCTGCTCTTTGCTCTTAAAATCAAGTTAAGTTCTGACGAGAGATTCCCACAAACACATGTACGTATAGGGTAGAATAGGTTTTTCTAAGGGAGATCGGTAGAAAAAAATATATATTTTAAAGATTCTATTTATTTATTTATTTGGGAGAGAGAGAAGTCAGTAAGGGAGAGCACGAAAGGGTAAAGGTCAGAGAAAGAAGCAGACTCTCTGTGGAGCTGGGAGCCTGGTGCAGGACTCAGTTCCGGGACTCTGGGATCATGACCTGAGCTGAAGGCAGTAGCTTAACCGACTGAGCCACCCAGGCAGCCCAAAAAATAATTTTAGGGCCTTAGACTAGTACCAATGAATAATAAACATAGGTATTTAAGAGAATTCCAAATCAGACACAAATAAGCTCCTCATATGATAGATTTGTTCATGTTTCTATTTGTGATGGAGAAGTGTAGAGGAAAAAATGCATGATTATATTGCTGTAAGTATATTTAAATGTCTAGAGGTCTGTGTCCATATTGACTTGAAATACATCTTCTAACATCCTAGAATAAGAATTATTTAAATTCTCTCCCAGTAACATAATAAAGGAATTAAGACCCTGCCAATTTTTTTGTGTGGAAACAGTACACTAATTCAAGCTTACTTAACAAAACAGAAAAAGATTTCACAACATGGTTTGATTTTGAGTGGAATAATTAAAGTAGTACTTATAAATTCCTGAGTTTATCCTTCTATCACGCTTTCCATTCTATAAAGAGAAACTCTATGCATTCTACACATTGTATAGAAGCCATTATGGTTATAAAATGGTAAAATACAAAATCTTTTATTTCTCTGGAGAGTTGCCTAGGTGACAAATATAACATAGAGAAGAAAAATTTTTAAAAATACAGGGCACATAGGTTCAATGGAAGGAAAGACATGTGGATAGAAATACACCACATGAACATGGAGCACTTTTAATAAGGAAAAGAGTCATAAACTGTTGTAATAGTTGTTAGGTGTTTAGTTCATGGAAAATATTATGCTGTTAATCAGCAGTATATCATAGTGATTAAGAGGGTTCAATTCAAACCACTTACATCTAAATCCTGCTTGGCTACTTAATGCTTATGACCTTGGGTAGATTTTTAACTCTCTGATCTTCAGAAACTTCCTAGGGTTCTGTATGGCTTAAAAATGAGAAAATACATGTAAAGCAATTACCATAAAACTTGAAATAGTAAGAGTTTGATAATTATAAGTTATTATTAGTGCTAGATTTATTATTATTAATTGCTATCTTTATTATAAGGAATAATGGGTAATTTCTAAATTGGCAAAGGGATGGAAGAAATTGAAAAGAATCAGAATCATTCTTCTCACAATTCCTCTAGGAAAGGTAAATGAAAAGGATACCAGGTTTTCTCTTCTAGTAAACAATCTAAACTATAGGTTTATAAGCTATATTAAATAATGGCATAAAGAATAACTTTATTTTCTTTTTTTTTTAAGATTTATTTATTTATTTGACAGACAGAGATTACAAGTAGGCAGAGAGGCAGGCGGAGAGAGAGGGGGAAGCAGGCTCCCTGATGAGCAGAGAGCCCGATGTGGGGCTCGATCCCAGGACCCTGGGACCATGACCCTAGCCGAAGGCAGAGGCTCTAACCCACTGAGCCACCCAGGCGCCCCTATTTTCTTATTTTTAAAGGGCAGAATTAGTTCCATAGGTTATCCAATCTCTAATGGGAATGGGACAGAGATAACCTAAAAAGTAGGATACAGGAGAGCAGTCCTAACTATGGTAGACTGACCTACCTGATTTGGAGGGGTTAGACCAGATTACCACCTATATGGTATATTTCTTTTAAATCCTGAGGGTCTTTAACAATTATTTGTGTCTCGTGGGGGATAAAATCCTGCCAAATGGCTTTTAAGCTGCAATTATCATGCCTGTACATGAGACAAAGGTGGCAGATTGGAGTGTGAGAATTGCTTAGGAGATCTCCTGTCAATCTACTCTTGATAATGCTCTGGCAAGAATCTTTCTCAACTGGCTGCTTCCTCAAGTGCTAAAATGCACTTCTACCAGAGAGCCCGCATGGCTGCAGAGAAGGAAGTGTTGCCGCGAACTTGATCTTTACTCTCCATAAGCTCCAGGAAAAGGCATGTGAAAAATGCCATCTGTGGCACATGGCTCTTTCTGATCGAATGCAGGCCTTTGACAGTATTAATAGAAGAACATTGCAGCCACTTCCCAGAAAATACAGATGTCCAGAAATTGTGGATGGCCCTTCTTTTTAAATCTGCCATTGCCACCTCTAGAAAAATTGATAAGGGTAGGATTCAATATTGTCTTTTCCAGGTTATGTCGCAAGTAAAAAGGAGGAGAGAGTCATAGATACTCAGCAAGAAAATGCTGGGAAATCTGGTTCACTATTCATACCCTCCTTTCTAGTCTCTGGGATGTTTTTATTACAGCCATTCAGAGACCCTCAGATGTATCTTTAGCCCTACCTTTTTTGGGGGGTGAGGGGAGTAAAGGAACAGTAAAGATCAAGGGTATTACTGGGTCCACAGAATTGTGTATCTTTTTTGGGCAGGTAATTTTTGACCGTATGTCAGGAAAGCAACAATTTACTAAAGAGCCACTTTATCTAAATTAAACATCATGACAGACTAATAATTAATTGGGCATTCAAATTGCATTCTGCCAGGACAATAGCTGTGCAATTTATCCTCCTACCTGTCTGCTAGCAATTAGGGATTAACAAGAGGCTAAGGAAGAAAATAAATTTAATGTGGATTCATTGGTCATTTTTCCTTGACTACAGTTTATTTGTTCCACCTGGCAGTTTTGGCCCTTAATTGCTAAACAATTCATTTTCTAAGAGATCTCAGACACATTTCCAATGCTATGGCAATAGAGGTTCTTGGGAATTCACATGGTGACATTTTGTTAGCAGGGCTTTTCAGAGAAATTTTAAAACAAATACAATATATGGAGGAGCATAATAATGAGGTGCTAATGAGAAGTCTGGGACAATAGCATCCTAGAATGTGACATGTGGCATAATGAGCAAATAAACTTGTTCACCAAGTTTCACTACTAACAAATTTCCATGTCCCGTCTGTCTGTGATATACCCTTGAATGCTTTTCAATTCAGCAGATACTAGGAGGTTTTCTGTTTATTTGTTTGTTTGTTTGTTTTGTTTGTTTGGTGGGGGAAATGAAAATAGGGGAGACAGGAGAAGAGGGTAGAGATAGACCTAAAGGGAAATATTTATTCAGTGGTTGCTGGGACAAAAATTGAAAGCAAACATACAGTGAGAAATGTCTTAGCTGGAAAGGTGAGCATTCAGTAGAACAAAAAAATCATTTTAAAGGGGATCGGATCTGTATACCCCCATTCACTGCAGTGTTATTCACAACAGCCAAAAGGTGGAAACAACCCAAGTGTCCATCAACAGTTGAATAGGTAAACACAATGTTGTAAAGGCATATAGTGGAATATTATTCAGCCTTTAAAAGCAATAAAATTCTACTGCATACTACCAGAGGGATGAACCTTGAAACTATTGTGCCAAGTGAAAGAGGAAAGACCAAAAAAAAAAAAAAAAAAAAGGCAAATATTATATGGTACCATTTATATAAGGTACCTTATATTATATGTCAAATTCATAGAGACAGAAAGAAGAATGGTGGTTACCATGGACTGGGGGTGGAGGATGCCTGGAAGGTTAGCATTTCATGGGAACAGAGTTTTGGTTTGGGATGATAAAAAAAGGTTTGGAAACTAACGGTGGTGATGGTGGCATGACAATGTGAATATATCTAATACCACAGAACTACACACTTAAAAAAATATCAAAATGTCAAATTTCATGCTATGGATATTTTGCCACAATAAAAATGGGGAGATCAGGGCTCAATGGGTTAAGCCTCTGCCTTGGGCTCAGATCATGATTTCAGGGTCCTGGGATCAAGTCCCGCATCGGGCTCTCTGCTCAGCAGGGAGTCTGCTTCCTCCTCTCTCTCTTTTATATACTTTTCTATAAACTTTTATTAGACACATATAGTCCTTCTTCCAGCCTGACTCTCTACCTACTTGTGATCTCTCTCTCTGTCAAATAAATAAAATAAAATCTTTTTTTTTTAAATGGGGAAATCAAATAAATATTTAAAAGAACTTTCTCAAATTGGTCCTAAAAATCTTAACAGAATTGGAATTCTTCCTGAGTTACTCTGGTTCCAGTTTGCATAGAAAATAAATTTAGGAGGATGCTTGATCAACTACATTTGGTTATATCTTTGACAAGATAAAAAAACAGTAACAACAACTTTGAGGAAAGTTGTTTTTGGAAATAACACATGAGCTGAATTCATTCTGAATTTTTTAAGAGAACTATGTTTGTCCTTGTTTATTGAGGGAGTTGGCACATAGGATTAGCAGAACTCCTGATCCTTTCCAGTAGTTGTTCAAGTACTTATTTGGGATTAGGGTGGGGGGTGGATAAACTTTTATTAGACACATCTAGTCCTTCTTCTGTTATCTTTGCTTCTTTTAAATTTTTTCCCATCAATTTTTTCCCATCATCTTTTCCCATCAATTATAAGACCTTTGAGAAGAAGATCCATTAACTATCTCCTAAAACAGGTTTTCAGTTGTGTATGTTCTACCTGCTTATAACACTGGTCTTGTAAACCAGGCGAAATCACTGAACATCTTTACACTTCAGTTCCATATTTGTACAATGAAGCCATGGTAAGGATTCAAGTGCATAGAAGGTGCTGCTTGAGAAAACACAGTTATCAAGTAGCAGTTTGCTTTCTTCTTTCTCTCTCCCCTTCTCTAACCAGAGTAAATCTTTGCATAAAACACTCCCCTGAATTCCTTCTGATCATGCTCTGGAATACAAAACTAAGTATCATCTTTCTGTTCTTCCTAGAACTTTCAAAGTAATTCCTCTGATCAAGAGTCTCTTTGCCCCACGGACGCTGTGCTTCAGCTCTGCCCTTCAAGAAGCTCTGTATTGCCTACACTTGTTAATTGTTCTCTCTCTCCCCATGCAATTATTTAATATTTAACTTGGCAGATGTATTTAACTCCGATGTTATTAGGGATATAGCACAGGCTTAGGCCGATAATTAAATTTAGATTGTCACACATCAGAAGAACCTAACTTAAGAACAAAATTTTATTTGTCTCTTTGGAGTACTGTCCATGCTCATGCTTCATGGATTTAGGAATATCGCAAAGGGGGAACAGTGCAATGACAAGTAGGATTCTAAGGTCAAGACAAAAGAAAATATTTAAAGCTATTTGAGACAAAGGGACAAAAACAGTTTTCACTAGTTTCTATGGCAGTAACATCAGATTTAATAGACAGGTTTTTTTTAATGTCTAGGAAGAGACTGAAGGCAAAGAAAGTTGTTCACTGGGTTGCACTAGGAAAATATTGGCAGAACTATTCTATCAAGAAGACAGAAAAAAAAAAAGCTCACATAATGTACTAATACATTTCCTCTAGTTAAGAAAAGTAGTTCACTCAGTAAAAGAAAATCAAAGTTATTTTTATTCTTATTCTTTTCTTTTAAGTATGGCTGTCCTAAATTTGTGGTGTTATAGAACATGTAATCTTTTTCAAAATGTGTGTCTAAAAAGGAAGAATGAAAAGCAGAGACACTGACTTTCTGTGATCCTTTTGAATACATTATTCCAGAACCAGGACTCTGTACTATAAGAACTGGATAAAGATCCAGATAGCTATTGACCAGGGTTGCCCTACTCTGGAAGTGCTCTAGAAAAGGAGTAAAATGGTATATTACCACTCTAAAAAATAGACACGTGTTTAGGTGGCAAAATCTATCATATACACATGAATATACACATAAAATAAAAACTTGGTTTTATAAAATATGAAAACTTTTAGAATATAAAGCCTTAGCTTAAGGCAGAGCCTATCTGGTTTTTAAAATATTAAGAAAAAAGTTCAGTCAATAGTTAAAAAAAAAAAAAAAGACCCAGTCATCATCCAAGTGATTGTTGACAACATAATGCTGATATTAGGGCAATTACATTTCCACTTCTCTATGGTGCTGAAGAGGAATAGCAGCACTTGTGATTCTGTGACTAAAAATATTAGATAGCAGATGAAAAAAGAAAACATGCCATAAACAAGACCTTCCCAAGGAAGAAAATAACAGAAATAGATATTTCATCGAATATGGATATTTAAGTAGGCTTTAATGTAAAATGATCAGTATTTTGCAAATCTTCCTTATGTCAAATGATAGCTCAGTTTTATTACCCAACTCTATCCACTTTATAAACAAATGCAGTGATGTTGTAAAGTCAATCAAGCAACTAAGTGCAGAATATGTAATTATTCCCCATAAGACACAAAATTTACAAATGCTCCCTAGGTAAAACTTTTAGGAACAACATTTGTTGTAAAACTCATTCATTCTGATCATCAGAATAGAACAGATCCCTAAGCTGCATATCTCTATTTAGTTATTAATAAGAAATATTAATATCCATTTAGTTATTAATAAGCAATATTAATATCTTATATAGTATTTCATATTATAACACAAGGACAAAATAGCTAAATAAAAAGAAAAAACAAGGGTGCCTGGGTGGCTTAGTTGGTTGGGTGACTCCCTTCAGCTCAGGTCATGATCCTGGAATCCCAGGATCGAGTCCCACATCAGGCTCCCAGCTCCATGGGGAGTCTGTTTCTCTTTCTGACCTTCTCCCCTCTCATGCTCTCTCTCTCTCTCTCTCAAATAAATAAAATCTTAAAAAACAGAAAAAAGAAAAAAACAAGGAATCATCTATATGTATGAGTCCACATGTTAATATCTAGTCTGTTAGAAATGTATGTAACTTAGGCCATCAACCTTCTTTTCTTACCCTTCCCTGGGAGTTGGGGACCTCAGGGCCAGGGCAGGCATGGGACTGGCTCCGGCACAGTGGTCCCAGGGCATCATGAGAAGGGCTGAGGTCTCAGCAGTGGGTAGGAGAAAGGGATCTTATCTTCCCCAGTTGGCCTACTGCTGCACATTGAAACTATTTACTTGCTCCCCACCAAAAAAAGAAAGAAAAAAAAAAAAAAGGAATGTATATATCTTAATCTCATGTAGATAACACCTATCTGAATGTTTCAGTATCACCTCCTCTTTCTTTCTTTTTTTTTTATCTTTACCTTGGCAATACATCCCAAGGAATAATTCTTAACTTTATATATTTCTGAACTCTCATATATGCCTAAGATTGTACTTCTCATATTTGATGATCCCCAGCATCACTACTCATGATAAGCTATGCTCTTGTTGTGGTAATAATTTATTTTTTTAATGGGTTTTAGTTGACCTTAGGTAGATCAAACTGATTTTTTTCTTAATTGAGGGTAATGATCATCCCCCCAAATATCCTCCTAATACACCCTTCCATATAGAGGGTGTTTCACTCTCTTGTTTCTTTTGATGCCTCCCTTTTACTTCCCTTGGATCAGAGATCTGACTTATTTAGTAAGTTTAGGAGATAAATTAGGCATCTGTGACTCAGTCCTTGCCCTATTACTCAGGTAATAGCTACCTACAGGATGCCAGTTTTCTCCTTTACTTCTCTATCAGGTAAGGAACACAGGGTAGGTCTCCTTCAGAGGAGATCAGAGTCCTCAGGGCCTCCTGCACTTGGGAGACTATATCTGATCATTTATACTATGGAGCCTACCGTAGCCACAAACGTAAATCACATTCTCTGACGTCATCTTCCTGAACAACAGTGGCTCTCTATCTGATATGCTTTTGTTTTATCTCTCAACGGATTCAGACAGTTGGCAGGAAAGAAAGGCATTATAATTTATCTAACCTCCTCAAAATTCCAACATTTCTAATCCCCCAAACATTTTTGTTTGTCAGAGTTGCTTCAGCAGGAGAGAAGGACTTAAGAAAGCATTTTTTTTTCCACCAGTTAGATAAAGAAAGCTTTGAAACTGTAGGTGTCATTAAGAGTGGGAAAAGAATAAAAACTCACTTCATATGTCAAATTCATTAGGGTTATAGAATCTGATTTTAGGACTTCAGCACCATTCCTAAATGAACCAACATACAAATATTTGTCAAACAACTACTGCGCACGATCTTGTTTGCAAAGTCAGTTAATTTGCTATTTAACTAGATGGATTCCAAATATATTTGGTAGAGCCTATTTTTACTAGAAATTGATTTTATCCTTTAAGAAAATCTGTCCAATATTATTTAAGCAGTTAAATATCCACTGGTTATCAATTTTTCATTAGAACCCATTAGCAAAATTACCATATTTTTTCAACAAGAAAATTTATTTCAGTTACAAAAGCTAAAAGGTTAGTCCTTTCTCTGATTCAATGAACCCAGGAACTTGATTTGAAAGGCCAGAGTCACAGAGGGAGACTACCAACCACTCCGTGCATATTTATGGACTTGTTGTTCTTGTAGTAAGTACTCTCCTGACAGACAGTGCTAAATCTAATCAATCATCCCTTAAATACATCATAGTGTAGATTCACCTCACTCCTTCATTAGCATTCATTAGCAATTAATCAACGCAGCAGGAGTCTCTAGAAAGTTCAACAATCCATAAGGTACATTTACATTAAAGATGAGCAAACATGAGGAGAGATAAAAAAGAAACAGGAGATGAGCAGTGTCAAATCTGTGGGAGAAACTAAAGTTTGATTTGATCTTCAAAAAACAAGAAATCAACAGAATTTGGTTATTCAGCTTAAGACTTAAACTCTTGATTAACAAGCAGTAGCCTGCGTAACTCTATTACAGTTGTCACAAACAGATTTATGCTCCCATCAGCCTGCTGAGTACATTTGTTACACTTCAAGTAAGCCTTATGTATTGTCATTATATCTTCAAAAGGAGCGAAAAGACGTTGTATCCAATTTTTTGCAATTGTGGGCAATAGCTTAATTCAGTCCTTAACTGTGTTCTTGCCGAGAGTTGAGGGTTATAATGGAAGCCTATTTCCCTGTAGGATGAAAAGGAGTCCTGCTGTGGAGTATAATACCCTGAGCCCATGGCTGAGAGCTGTATTGTGCCCACTGAAGTGTTTCTCTTCAAAATGAGAGAAATAAGGAGGGGGTGTCCTTCCCTGGTCAGTGTCAGTATAGCATCAGGAATCCTGAAGACCCCTCCTGCCTAACCTCCCGAAATTCCTCTGAGCTCTCAACCAACCTAACCTCGGTTTTCCCATCAGAAAAAGACAATCACATGAATTATTTCTGGAGGGTGAAGAAAATAATAATGCAAAAAAAAAGCATTTTTCATGCACATTTTAATGCCTTCGTTTCATTATTCCAGCTTAACATCTGATTTAAAAGTAATTTGAAATCACTGTGTTCACATGAGAAATGTACAATAGCCTGATAATTTCAAAGCTTCCAAATAATATTAACTCACAGAAAGAGGTCTAAGAGTGCCATAAGGATAGCAACCCCTGAAACCATCCTGAGGTGATACCAACAATTCCAACGTGGGAAATGAATGTTAAATGGTAACTGACATATTTTAGCATGCGATACATTTAATTTAGACACACAGAAGTGTACATGTACTCGAATATAACAATTACAAACAATATTCACTTGTTCCATGCATGTTGAAGTCCTTGACTCAGGCCATGAATTGAAACCATTTTTCCCCCAACAAATACCTCAAACTTCAGTATAATCCAAACACCCTGCATCAGTAAACTTATCTCAGCAAGCATGAGCACGGAATTGCTACCAACAGAATTGCTTTATTTTGGGAGTAGCAAATGGCCTTGAAAGATTTGGGTCTCATACTGCAGTGGAAAGAAAGACCTAGATTTTTTTTTTTTCTTTTCCCTTTAAAGAAAATTTTTACAAATGTCGCAGTTTGTTGAATTGGTCCGGTCTGGTTCTCCATGGTTATAATTCAAAATAAGAGTGAAGTAGCTGGCAGCCCAGCATGGCTCATCATTTGAGTTTCAAAATAGACTTCTGAACTCTTCTGAACCACTGCCACCTCTCTTCTTGTTGAGTTGTTCTGGATGTTTTCTAAAAGCAAACTGTATTCCGGATTTATCGTGAAGAAAAATAACTTTTTAAAAAATTTTGTCTAAATAATTCATCTTTAATATATTTTTTTCAAATGCCTTTTGCCAGGGTTTAAGCTCTTTCCTAAGTGCACATTTCAGAAGCTAGTAGGTGGAGACAGGCTTAGAAAAAAAATTTTTTTTCTTATCGTACTTCTCTATTTTATCCTAGCAATTCACTGCCTTGAAGAAAACAATAGAGTCTGGATAGGAAACTGAATTAGCTGATAAAAGCATTAAATTAGAGACATGTTAAGATATCACTCAGGCCACTGAAGGCTCTACAGAGCTCTACTTAAGGCCAGTGGTAGCTCACATCCTCCTCACCAGAGTCTCTGACCGCAGTCATAGGCGGTGACTGACAGGCTCACATCAAGAGACATCAAACCTTCATACATTTTTAAATACCCCAATGATTCTAATGGAGAATTTAAAACAATTTGGGAATTCAATATTAGGGAAATGCATTCAAATGCAAGATCAGACAAACATATTAGCCAATACTCTGAGTATTAATGGACCTTAGAACTAAATCTGTCCAGTTGAAGATAATTCATAAGGCCTTTTGGACACCAGGGATGGTCCTTAGGGTGGGGGGTGGGGGGACACAGTCAGGAAATGGGAATAAAAGGCAAATGAACAGGATGGGGAGAGGGGATGGGGTCAGTGCTATGGAGAGAGATGCAGACAGAGAAGTAAGTGTTTGGTTTTACATCTTCTGTTTTTCAAACTAAATCATGCATTACACCACTTTTCTAGCCATTCAGTTAGATAGGCAAGGATCCTCAGGTTCATAGAGTCATGAGTTTAAAAATGAACAATATAAAAAGGATTTCACATAGTAACTATGTTCACAGTAAAGTGGCTAGGAGCTGTCATATTACTTCAGAGGTAGCGCATTTCTAAAGCACAAAATAGAGATGCTGCTCATTCTTATTTTAAATGAAACCTAGGAAAGAGAAAAAGCCAAATTTCATTCACTAGTGTGATTTCAGACACCTTACTTAATCTCTGCTTCAGTTTTTTCATGTATAAAACAAAGATAATAATAGTGTAAATCTCTCTGAGTTGTTATGAGGGTTATGTGATTCCATTTTAGTAAAGGACTTAAAAGAAGACCTGGTATATGGTAAGCATTATATATGTATTGTTGTTGTTATTAAAGTTTCAAGTCTTAGAATTTCTCAAGTGCGATATGATAAAGACCTTTTCTGGAAAAAGCGATTAATACATACAGAGAAGTCTTCAATTTCCTAGTTCGATGTCTGGTTGTTTAAATGTTAGGTATTAGTTCATTATCTTCATAGATACTAACAATAGATTAAGCAAAGAGCCCAGAGGCAAGATTCAGAAATAAAATTCAGGAACACCTTGACCAACTCTCACTCAGCTTCAATATACATAGAAGTAATTACAGTTGTTTATTTGATAAAGAAATAAAGGACTCTCCTTATATCTATGGTTTACGATGTTTTAATATAGATGGATGAGTTAAATAAAGCCATGGACCATATGAACTACCCACCCCGACTTTCTGGTTGTTTGATGCATTCTCAAAATGGAAGAAAGCAATACATCTAATAAATCTCTGGTAAGGGATGTTACAAGTAAATTATGATGGTACCAGAATTTAAAAAAAAAATTACTGTAGTATAAACTTAAATGCTTAAATAGTTTACCAATAAACCATGACATTCTCTGGGCCACAAATTTTGACTTAAAAATAAAGAATCTTTCACCAAGCATATACTAATCCATCACAAAAGTAGAAGGAATAAATGTAGGGGAAAAAAAATCTTTGCTTGTTCCTATTTCTTGAGAAAGTGCCATAATCAATACTAAAGAATGGTGGAGAAGAGGCCATTCTTCCAAAATGAGAATGTTGAAAGTACAAATAAGTTCAGCTTTTAGGAGAGGTATGCATGGATATGAGTTCAAGGATAGGCCACAAAAGGAGACAAAGAAAGCACATCACCATAAACGTGTTTCAAACCTAGTGGGAAATCCAACTGGGTAAGGAGTGTAGAGGGCTAGGCCGACACAAATGACAATGGATGTCTACAAACTGGGAGTGCCGGACAGTGCACTCCCAGTTTGTAGACATCCGTTGTCATTTGTCATTTGTCCTGGCCAGTGTCAGGTGTCAAAGAATGATATGAAGCCTGAAATTGAGGGATGCAGTCACTAAAAGTGAGAGATTTCAGATACTCGTCAAATAATCCACCAACTAAAATGACAGAGAAAAACAATGGAAGACCCAGATCATTGGAGAATCCAAGAATAGAGTAGGAACCTGCGGCCACAGAACTGGAGCATGAGACAGTGGGATTTAAGGTATACGGCAGTCACAGAGGAATTGGAAGATGAATCAACAACTTGATTTCTGGAGAACAAGGAATCAATGTCATATTAGGAGCAGCAGCAAATCCTGTTCAATCATGAGTCACTGGCCTACCTATCCAGAGGTCCTTCTCTCTCTGTGCTCTAGACTAGAAATAAGACTGGTTTCAGAATCTTAGATAAGAAAGAATCTCTTAGATAATTAAATGATCCCAATTGTTAACATCAAGGATAGAGAGCCAATAGAGGTCTCCATTCCCCAGGTAATCCAGCAGACTTACTTTAGCTGCTTTCTTTATTTCTTTGACTTCTTGGTCCTTGACATGGAACTATGGTTCTTTTCGAGCTTAATATATGTTTTTCATGTAAATGCTGTGGATTAAATGAAATCAGATCTACTCAGTATGTAATTACCCTATATCTAGAGCTGTAGGAATGTTTAAAATGAAAAGGAAGTCATATGTCATCAGGAAAATGAAAATTAAAACAACAATAAGATACCACCATACCCCTATTAGAATGCCAACATCCAGAACACTGATAACACCAAATGCTGGTGAAGATGTAGGACAATAGAAACACTCATTCATTACCAGTGGGAATGCAAAATGGTATATCCACTTTGGATGCATCTTGGAGTTTTCTTATAAGACTAAACATACACTTATCATATGACCCAGCAATCACACTCTTTGCTAATTCTCAAAGGAGCTGAAAATCTGTATCTAAGCAAAAACCTGCCCATGGATATTTATAAGTTTATTCATACTTGCCAAAACTTGGAAGCAACCAAGATATCCTTCTGTAGGTGAATGGATAAATAAATAGTGGGCCATCCAGACATAGAATAGTAGTATTCGGCACTAAAAGGAAATGAGCTGTCAAGCCATGAAAAGACATGGAGGAAACTTAAATGCATATTACTAAATTACTAAAATTATTTGACAATTTGGAAAGTCTACATATTGTATGAGTCCAGGTATATTACTTCTGAAAAAGGCAAAACTATGGAGACACTAAAAAGACTAGTGGTTGCCAGGGGTTGGAGGAGACGGGGAATTTCTCTGTATGATACCATAATAATGAATCTATGTTATTGTACACTTGTCTGAATCCATAGTATGTGCAACATCAAGACTGAACCCTAATGCAAACTATGGATTTTGGGTGAAAATGATACATCAATATAGGTTCATCAGTTGTAATAACTGTACCACTCTGGTGGGGGTTGTTGATAATGAGGGAGGGTGTATGTGAGAAGGGTAGGGGTATATGAGAAATCATTGTACCTTCCCTTCAATCTTGCTGTGAACTTTAAACTGCTCTAAAAAAATAAAGTCTTAATAAAAAGAAGGAGAAGAGGAGGAGAAGGAGGAGAAAGAATCAGGAATTCCAGCATTTTCCCAGAAGCAGAGGCACTGCTCACTTGGGAGTCCTGAACCACCAATACTGTGCTCCTACGTGCTCAGGTGCCCCTGCTACTTCTCAGTGGTCATAAGTTATTTGGTCAAGCTTCATTCTTTACAGAAGAAAGAAATATTTATAAATGCTTTTGGAATAGTAAATCCTTTCATGAATCACATGCAAGTCAGAAAGGACAAAAGAACAGTGAAGAGTTATGGGCATAATAGGACCTTGTACAAAAAAGGGAAACCTCTCTGAAAAGGAAATAAAAGAGATATAAGAGGTTTCCCTTATCTGCTTTTGTTCATTTTGTTTGCTAGTTGTTCAATATCATTTTTAAAACGGTAAAACCATGACACTTAGACAAATATAAAATGAACACATGTCAAAGATTTTATTTAAGTTAGTAAATAATAAAGGAACGAGTAAGATGTTAAAGCTTGTCTAATAATAATAATAATACTTTTGAGAAGCTAATATATATAGACCACTTAACAAAGAAATGTTCGGATAAGATTGCTACATTAGATATAAAACTGGATAGTGTCCAACAGAAGCCCAAACAAAAACATTTGAGTTTATTTATATCACAGGACAGCTATTTTTGCATGTCTTTTGAAAAAAAAAAAAATCTAGAAGTTAATCTCTGCCTTTACAGTGTTGCAATTGCTTAGCCAGTATAGAAAGTAAGCTAAGCACTGCAATGAAAGAACACCCAATAATCTCATTTGCCTATTTCCGAGTTTTGAATAATTTTCTGACACCACTATCACTATATTATATGCATGATTTCTTTAAAAAACAAAACCCATGTGCATTTTAACCACACATTTTTCCTAACAACAGAGCAATAACGGCTATCAGTGTGAAATATTAACATGATGTTCTGTTCATGCAAAATATCCATTTTCCCTAAAATTCTCAGTCATTGTTTTCTTAAAAATGCAAAGCTGTTGCTAAGCAGTTTGTTTAGAAATCAAATCAACTTCATGAGAGGCACATATACATCATATTTTGCTTATAAATGAAAGTTGTTCTCAACTTTCAAAACCAGAAAAAAATCTTGAACATTTCACAGTAATAATCACAGTTCAGTTTAGGTAAGGATTTATGTGTTGATTTTAAGTTATATGTATGTAATTACATAGACTAAGACTGGATCCTTATTTTATAAAGCAGAATCTATCAAAATTTAGATACTTGTGGTCTTTAACAACTTTGAAATGGTATGATAAAGTATCGTGAGAAATGAATAATATACCTTCTGAGAATATTAAACTTCTTTATAATTAACATTAGTTACATAGTGAAATTTTTAGTCAGACAGGTTTGATTCTAGTTTTATTTATGAGGGAGAGATGAGAAATTGATTAACTATTAGCTGTAGAGTGTCAAATCTGTTAGAAATGTTTTTCTATTTTGGTTTTAAATAAGACCAAGTTAGCACAAACGAACATTACTCAGAGTCACATAACTAATTTTTATATAATCCAGCCTCAAAGACACGCAGAATTGCCTGATTTTAGTTTGGAGAATCTAGGAATAAGGCTTGAAGCATATAGCATGTAACAGTAATTTGGGAAGGTTGTTTAGGATACAGCAACCGTAACAATGTCTGGCAATTTTCAATTACTGAAACAAAATTAGCCCTGACACAGTCGCTAAAAGGAGCTCAAATCCAAAATTTGGGGCAATTGTATTCATATGGTCATGCAATACCCATTTACATATGTACTTCTTACTACACAGATTAGAACGTTACAAAGAACGTGAATGGTGTGGTGATTATGTTCATTAAGAACTTCTTTGTATAACAAACTTCCCTAAAACGTGTTAAGCTGTGATTCAACTTACCAAATTCAGTTTATTCAGAATTATCAATTAGTACATTGATTACTCATAGCCATCTTTATCAGTACATTTCATGTAGATTCCTGTAAAAATGAACTCAATAATCTAAGCCTGATAAGCTCCAGAGATAACCTAATGTCAATGTTTAAATCACAATGAAATTAATTTTTAAAGGATCTGATTGACCTTTCAAGAGGAATCCACAGACAGTAAGTAGAAAGTTTCACTTTTTAATCTAATGAAAGTATCCCTAGGAATTGCGTTGTTTTAGATCTCTAAAGACTTTATAAAAATAACTATTTTTCAACCTTCTCCTGGGCTGTTTATTGTGAGCTCCAAATGAAACTTTTCTCCATTCTTGAACTTGGACTTGCAAATTGTTTTACCTTTGCATAAGAGTCTTGATATACTCTCTCACACCTCTGGTTATGCATTATACTCAGGGCCAAACTCAAAGACATGATGATTTACCCTCAAGAGGATTATATTCAAATAGTACCAGCATCCTTGTGTACTTTATGATTTTCTTGATGTGTTATTTTTCCATTACCTCCTGTGTTGGAATTTAGAGCTTAAACAACTCAAGCAATTAAATCACCATGGTTTACTATCTTTTACTATATGTCAGTTTGTTAGGAAGGCCCCAAATAGCAATTTATATATTTCATACTGGGCGCATACAAAAAAAAAAGAAAACTCTAATTTTGAGGGGATTCATCTGGTATATATACTTAAACTCTGTGATGAAGCATGTGTTTTATGTCAATTCCAGATTTCCTGATTTGCTGCAAGTTGCATAAAAATTTAAATTGCAGAGTCCCTTGAAACCACTCTACAAATAAATACCAGCTATGTATATTGGTCCGAAGAGGGGGGATAAAGGATAGTAATCTGGGTTTTCCATTCCCAGCACTGGCTGCATAACTATCATTAGGTTTGGCCTCTTTCTCAAAAGTCCAATTAGGATAAATCCCACCCTTTTGAAAGACCTGGAACCAATCACAATCATCTGAGGCATGCATGCTAATGATTCTCAGACAGAGAATGAGTCCCAAGGCTTTGACTTTCAGAGTTTGTTGCCAACTATAGTCCTATAAATGGGCAATGAGTGTGACAAGGAACAGTCCTCTTGAGAGTCCTTGTGCTTGTTCTTTGGTATATGGTCTCTCAATTAATTATGAGATTCAGCCCCACAAAAGTGGTTGCAGCATACTTGGGGGTTATGCCATAGTGTATTCAAGAGGCATTGATTTTGCATTTGCCATCTTCTTGCTTGCTTTCTTCATCAATATATTTCAGGCACCTGCAATACCTCCTGGAACATAAAATTGTTCAATAACTGATTACTGAGTGAGGGAATGAGTGAATGAATGAGTTGATGAATGAATGAGACAAGACTTCTAAAACAATGAGGAATTAAGAAGAATCAGTTTAAAATATTTCTGGACTGAATATATTCTAAGAGTTAATGCACACATACATATACACACACATACAGGAGAGAGAATGTCAGCATTGGCTGGAGTTAAAAGGAAAGACTTCCTGAAGTCAGCATGATTTGCAATGGACTATGATTGGCTGGCAGGACTGATGAAGCAGAATGAAGTGGGAAGCGTTTGAGGCGAGTGGCTCCAGGGAACACACTGCACTTATGCTTACTGGATTTAGTGAGTTTCATAAAAGTCTGATAAAACTCAACTACTGTCATGGCAAAAATTCTATAAGAAGCCTTAATTTGAGAATGCTCACTTTGTTCTCATTGAAATTCTGGTTACTGTTATTTTTCATTACACTTTGTTTATGAATTCATTCAATGAAACATTCCTTAAACACCTACAATATAGGATCCTCTGTGTTAATGCCAGAGATTCATATTAAACCCTGTTCCTGTCCCTTAAGGGTTCACAGTCTTGTGGGGATGACTGACAAGAGAAGAGAACATTACACAGTGTAATAAACACTTTCAAAATGCTTCGAGGGTGCATGTTCTCACTCCCCATAAAGTCCAAGGAGCTCTCATTTCCTTTATGAGATATATTTCTCTGTGAACTGATGTGCACCTTATTTCATTAAAGAGAAGATTTTACGCAGTTAATAAAATTTTACATTTTTCTTCTTTTCTGGATTTGCATCTATACTGTGCTAATAATTCTGTAGACTAGTATATTCAAAACACAGAAAAATGGGTATCAAAGGTCATCACTCCTAGACTCGTCTCTTTTAACAAACTCTCCATCATCTTCCACTGTTTGGCACTCAAGACACCCACAGATCAACAGGGGTCAGCATGAAGTTCTCATCCTCTCATCTCACTCAGTTCAAATAGTTTTGATTAGGCAAGGCTGTTAAATTACGATGATCACAAAAGACTCTACCTTTTCAAGAGCATTTAAGCATTACACTGCTGCTTTTCTATGTTCTTAAACTTTCTTAAAGTCTAAATAAAATAGACATAAAGATCTGTTTCCTCTGTTTTCTCTTTGACTAAGTTTACTGTAAATTGGAGATAATGAATGTAAAACACCTGGCCCATGGCCAAATTTCAGTTTAAGTTCGACATTAAGTACTGAAAGTCTCACTCAGAATTTACTTCTCTGCTTCACTAGAGGTGCAGATGCGAGGAAGGGCCATGGGATGCCTCTTCCCCCAACCTCTGGGATGGCAGATGCACTACTAGCCCACCACTACCAGTTGCTGCCATTAATTGAGCAGTTCCTTTGCCTCAAACTCTTGACATAACATTATTTTGGTTCATCCCTCAGAGTGCGCTTTAAGGTAAGAGTTGTTATCTTTATTCCACTTTAGAGATCATAAAACAGAGGCTCAGAGAGGTTACCTAACTTACTACACTTGGAGTTAGTAAATGACAGAGCTCTCCATGTTCTTTTATCCCAAGTTCTACATGCTCCTAAAGCTTGGGTAATGCTGCTTCCTAAACCTGTGAGAGGTTAGGATGAAGGTCATTCCATTTCTAGATGTTTTCTGGATAAATAAACTTTTGTACTTTTTTCTAGACAACTCAAGCCCCCCTTACTTTGGCACATGTAGCTGTAAAGTTTCTTCCCTCGAGAGTTTACTTAAGAAGGTCAAGAAAGCTGGTTCAAATTCTCTGCAGTAAGAGGTTTGCACTGCCTAGGACAGAGCTCTTTGTATCTTAGAATGTTAGTTCAGAATGATGACCTGCTTATGGGCATCCTCAGGGTGTGGTATAGGACATAATAATGCCTCACTAAGACAGGTGAGTGCTTGGAGCACTCATGGAGGAACTAGCAATGTGGCATGGTTTTTATGTGTCTCAGGGGCAGAAGTCACACAGGATGCACATGACTGCCACCCCATAGGCCTGGTGGTGGGCCTTGCTTGTTGCATACCAAGTCCTCTCTCTGTCTTTACTTCCTTAACTAAACCTGGGTTTTGTTCAGGGTCTTAAGCCATTGATGTCATGAACAGCTACAGAGGCGCAAACAGAAGTTTACTGGGTGGAGGTTTGGGAAAAGCTGTTGTTTTTCTGATGAAAGATGACTGCTTCAGCTTCTTTTACCCTTTTGCTCTTTTTTCTTTCTGTCTGGAATATAAACCTTCTAGAGGCAAAGTAGCCATCTTGTGACTATGAGCACCAAACCTCACAGGAAAGATGACAGAGTAGGAAGTTAGAAGAAACTTGGGTTCTTATTTAATTACTTGAGCAGATACACCAGCCCTGAATTGCCTGTTTCCACAGCAGAAGAGTGAACCTTTATTTAATTAGGCAGGATGTAATGTTTAATTTGTATTACATGCAGCTCCAGATTATATAGACCTTGATCCTACTCTTATTTTATTGCCTTTATTGTCTACTAATATCTTTATTGTCATTCCTCAGGTAGAGAAAAAAATCAGTTAAAATAACTTCTGATAGTATGAATCTTAGCTACAGCTTTTACTCATGAGCACACATAAAATGTATCTCTAGTTTTCTCTTCCATATCACATAGGCAGAACTGTGGATAAATAGCAGAATTCTATTTTATTTAATTTTCTTACCAATTAAAATGGACTTAATCATTCTTTTTTAAAAGATTTTATTTATTTATTTATTTATTTGAGAGAGATTGCACATGAGAGAGAGTGGGGAGGGGGGCAGAGGAAGAGGGAGAGAGAGAATCTCAAATAGACTCAAGTTGAGTGCACAGCCTGACATGGGACAGGATCTCATGATCCTGAGATCATGACCGGAGCCAAAACCAAGAGTTGGACCCTTAACCAACTAAGCCAGCTGGGTGCCCTGAAATTAGTCATTCTTACATGTGATCTACCTCAAGGCCTCATGTGAAAAAATTTAAAATATGTATGGTTATACTGGAAGAATTGAACCCTTTGCATATAAAATATAATCATTAGTAATATATTAATAGTTTGCTCTGATTAGTGCCTGCTATTTTAAATTTGTTAAATGTTCTTCAAATATGTTATGAAAAATTTTAATGAATTATGAGTAAAACTCCGTCAGAACACGGTATTGCTTTTTTTATGAATATGAATGCAATCAGTAGGTTTCTGTGGGCTCTAGAATTAAGCAGAATTAGGCCCCCAAAAGGACCAATTCTAGAAGTGAGATAAAACACAGAGACCATATGAAAAGGAAGAGAGGAATGGAAAAAGACACAGGGAAACATCAGATTTTTTGAAAAGAAGAGAGCTTCCTCAGGAGAATCACTGAACTGATCTTTAAAAATGGATCTCATTAAAGTGAAAAGAATAGTGTTATCATAACTATGATGCCAACAATTGAATAATTGTTCTAATAAAGTATTTTAAAGCCATTAAATATCTTTTGCAGAAAGAAATTGAAACAAGACAGTGAGTATGAAAACAAAGGTGTAACTTGCCAATGAATTCAACTAGAAATCAAATCCCAGCTCTTATTCATCTGAATTTAGGGAGCCACATATTTTGCACACTGATGTTCAATAAATATTCATTTTCTTTTCTTAATTAAAGAATAATACAAATCAGTGGTTAATTATAAAATGACTTTCAGTGGCAACAAGAAAGGTTAAGAATAAGAAAATGCTATATAAATGGGTTTTTAAAAGATTTTATTTATTTATTTGACAGCGAGAGAAGGAATACAAGCAGGGGGAGTGGGAGAAGGAGAAGCAGGCTTCCCACTGAGCAGGGATCCCGATGCGGGGCTTGATCCCAGGACCCCAGGATCATGACCTGAGCTGAAGGCAGATGTTTAATGACTGAGCCACCCAGGTGCCCTTATAAACATTTTCTTATCATGGATTTTTTTTTTTAAAGATTTTCACAACGTTAGAACGTTCTTAATTATAAGTTCTACAAAAAGGCAAGGGTATGCCCAAAACAACATTGTTGACCTTTCACTGGTGGATAAAACTTTGCAGATTTACTTTAAAATGACCATTAAATTCGAAGACAATGTGACCACATAAGTGTCAGTTTGACAGAATGGTCATAAATAAAAGGTGATGACAAGCAGCAACTTTCAGGGCAGGGAGAGATCTCTTGTGAGGGTCACAGGGGTCAGCGTGAAGCTCTCGTCCTCCCCAACATCTGGATTATTGATGGGAAGCATTAATGATGTGAAAGACAGAGCACACAGCATGTTAATAAAATTTGCAGATGTTACAAATTTGGAAGCTGTTGCACACACCAGGAGACTAAGAATTAATACAAATGGATCTAATGAGATTACAAATACACAGAGAAAAGAGGACAATTAGATTCCATTTAGAAAAGTGTAACTAATCAATCTGGGGGGAGGTAATCAGAAACATGTTCACTCAGCAGGTCTGAAGACAAACCTGGGAAGTAATCAATTTAAACAAAACGCAAAGCACAATAATATGACTGCTGGGATCCAAGAAGCAGTATTGCTCCGAGATCGCTCAGCAATGCCACCGGCGAGCTTTCTTCTGTGGAACCGCCCATGAGATGAGTAGATCTGAGGGAAGAGGCTCAAAAGACCAAGACTATTAATTTGGAAGTTAAGGTGTAAGAGCAGTTTCCTGGTGCCATGGCATTACCAACAACCATTTCCAAATTCTGGATTGAGCAGCCATTTGTCCATCAACATGCTACAGTGTTAAGGGAGGGGTCACAAAAATGCTACCCACAGAACAGGCCCATTCAGGTGCATGATCCAGATCAACTATTCTTCTGATCCCAAAGGAACTGAGGATTTCAGAAGGTGGGGCGGGGCTGTAAAATAGTTTTGATCTTACTCAAAGGTAAAAATATAGCGCAGGGGACCGAAGACCAGCATAACAGTAAGAAACACAGATCTCTGGTGTCAGCTGCGTCAGTGATGAGTGTACAAGCTTGGAAAGATAATTTGCTCTAAGTTGTTTAACTGCTATAATATATTTAACTGCTTTGTCCCTCCATTTTTTTTTCTTATAATTTAGACATAATAATACCTGTCTTTCAGAGTTGTTAGAGGATAAAGAATAATGTTAGAAAGCGATTAGCATAATCAGTACTAATGATTTCACTGTGAATTTTGTTGTTTGTTAATCTCTGAATCTGTGAAGTTCTTTGAAGTCACAAGGGCAATTGGAAGTCCTTGATTGGTTACTTTGAGAATATTATGGGTTAACATTTTAATTCTTAGAACCCACATGTGCACAAATTTACTCTAGGGATTGGCATCATCAGACTAGATAACATCACAGCCGCACCAGGAGCAGTGATGTAACAGTTACATGGTAATTGGAAAACTGAGTCACCTGGGCCAGCATGTCCTTGGAGAAGAAGAAGGAAAGAGAGTGTAGCATGGAACACAGTGAAAATCAAGGCCATTTTGGTGTGATGGACTTCAACTCCAAGACTCCTATCTGGACAGCAGAAACAGTGATAAGCATCAGTCTTTAAAGGTTCAAGGGCAGTGTTCAAAAGTCAAGCTGGAAACAAGGCAAGATCTATAATAGCAAGACCCCGAAATATCACTGTCACTACCACAAAAGTGCTTTCTGCATTAAAGGTCCACTGGGTTGAGTCAGCAGAAAGAACAAATATTAGCAGGAGTCCCAAGAACTTGTCAAAGAAAGATAAGATGTGGTCATTTTATACCAAAGCAAGCAGAGGACAACTTTGAAGGTCAAGGGGTAGCCCAATCTTAGGACAAACAAGAAATAGTTTCCCAGGCAGTAGAGACAGATGCAGGTGACTGGCTGGGAAGGTGGGCGGAGGCAGGCTAGGATGAATCAAGGTTCTGGAGATAAAAGCAACAATAGAAAATCCCAAATGAGGAACTACCTGGTGAAATCCTACAAGCAGGCCGCTGGAAATCATAGCATGTTCCTCTCCATCATTTCCCCACATCAAATCTTTCCTTTGGTGCCGATGATTTTACCTCTGATGTAACCCTTACTGTGTCTCTCCCCTCCCCCCAAACTTACACAGCCACAACCAAGGTTTCAGTCAACCACCATCTCTCACAGGAACATGTCATGGGCTCCCAATGGGTCTCTCTGCAGGCACGCAGCTCTTTCCTGCTGGCACACCCTTCCCAATCCATTCATCAAAGTGTAGCCAAAGTGACCTTTCAAAAGAAATATTATCATGTGTACACAGTCCATTTCAGACTTCTGTTTAATACCCTTCTGTGACACTTCCCTGACTTTAGAATGGAAGTTAAAGTAGTGAATGTGGTTGCCAGGTCCCACATGGTCTGGCCCTGCCTTCTTCTCTGACTTTATCATGTACAACACCCCTCACACTCTTCATCCTCTCTTCTGTTCAATTCTCTCCCCGCCTTGGCTAAAGCTGTTATCATCCTCCAGCCCCCTCCTTTTTTTTTTTTTCTAGTTTAACTCTCTTGTGATATCTAAGCTTGATTAACACTTCTTCGAAAAAGCCTTTCTGAGTCCCTGTCCACTCTTTTAGATACCCTAGACCTCATCACTGCAACATTTATCAAATTGAAATTTTACATCTTTTGTGGGATTCTGTGATTAGAATCTATTCCTACTCACTTCCTTCAGACTTGTTAAGGGCAGATTCATTCTTCTTTATACTACCCAAAACATGTCTAGCATATGTTATTATTTGGAAGTCTCTTCAATTAGCTGGAGCATACAGGCAGAATTTCTGGTCCTTTCATCAGTTTTCTTGGTGGAAATTTCTTCTGTCTCTTCAATGAGATGTGTATTGGAAAGTGTTGTGATGTGCAGAATAATGGCTACCCCAAAGATACCCACATCCTGCTTCCCAGAATCTGTAACATCTTAGGTTACATGACAAAGGGGAATTAAGGTTTCAGATAGAATTAAGAGTGCTAATCATCAGACCTTAAAATGAGATTATCCTGGATAATCCAAGTGGCTCGATATAATCACAAGGATCCTTATAAGTGAAAAAGGGGGTCCAGAATGTCAGAGTGAGAGCAAGGTGTAGCTAATGAAGAAAGTCAGGGTGATGTGCTCTGAGAAGAAACTGACCTGATACTTCTGGCTTTGAATATGGACAAAGGGGGCCAACAACTAAGGAATGTAAGCCGCCGCTAGATGCTGGGAAAAGCAAGGACATGGATTCTCCCCTAGAGCCTGCAGGAAAGATAGCTCTGCCAACATCTTGATTTTAGCCAATGAGATCCAAGTCAGGCTCCTAACCCGCAGAACTGTAAGATAAAAAATGTGTGTTGCTTGTGGTACCACCAAGTTTGTGGTAATTTGTAATAGCAGTCACAAGATAACAGCCAGTAATCTTTATCTCTCTTGAATGGAAGTATATACCTGGATGGTCGTTCACATTATCTTACTAGGGGAGTTATTTTGAGATGGTTAAAAGGGCTGGACATGGCCTCCTCTGCTATATGCTCTGTCTTCTCGTGCCATGGCTAATCGTAATAATAAGCATGCTGCTTGTAGGCTTCCAGCAACTGTCCCTGCTGGGCACTTCCTTTGGGCCATATGGGGGTACTTGCAGCTTTGGGGGCTAGCAGCAACTGCCGTGGCTAATACTATCAGATATTCTATCTGCTGTTTCCTGTAGCCTCACAGGGCCAGAGGCTTCCAGTCTTTATGGTTCCTAGTGCAGCTCCTATTAGTGGCTCCTTTAGGCTCCTTGTTCTCCCAAAGTTCTTGAACAGCAGTCACAGTCTCTAGTGACCCAGTAGATCAGGAATACTTCTTTCAAGAAGGTGGCTCACACAGAACAGCCTTTGGTGTCAACAGCCCACGAAGTTCATTTTGTGTTTAATCTTCTGTTATATGAGAGAAGCAGGACTGCAAAGCCCTACACAGAACTCCACATAGCAGCTTCTCCCACTGTCTCCTTCTGTCTTATCCTATTTTTTTGTGAAGTGAACAAGGAAGTGCTGATTCTCTTTTGGCTTAAGGTTAGAGCTCTAATGTCTATGGGAAGTTTCTAAAGTCGGGGGTAAGACTCACCATTCAGGTACCTAAAAACCATGGCAATGCCACAAATTACTCTAAAATGTGTATCCATAGGACATTGGGACCAGAGGTGCAAGTCTGACCCCAGAATGTCTGAGATGGCCACATTTCCGTGGGGTAGGTACGCAAATTATACACTGATAACTATTCGGTTACCCATGAAACCAAAGCTGACACATCATGAGATGCTTACCAACTCAGGCATAAAGTCAATTGTTAGTAGCTCGAGGATTGAAATATTACCAAAGAGAGCTAGTACAACCTAATAGGAAGAGCACAGACAACTAATCATGGGCACACAAAGGTCAGGTATGACTATATTCAAACATATTTCTGCCATTTACCAGTTGTGTAACTCTGGGAAACTTTGAAATTCTTAGCAGCTCAGTTTTCTTACCTGTAAAACAAAGATGAGAAGATCTCTGTCACAGTTATAACATATTTATCACTATGGCTGGCAAATGTTCAGCATTCAAAAAATAAGTCCTTGATGCTCCTAGAATGAGTGTTATTGGTCAATTTTTCCTAAACTATAAAACTATTCATGAGAAAAATTCTCACTAATATGGATTATTTGTCATATATGGCAGAAGAGGTAGGTTAGATTTGCCATCAGGGTCCTGCAATTTTTCCTAATCCTCTATCACCCTTGGCAATCATCTGTCTCCTTTTTCTTCCATACTTGGCCAGACAAAATTAAGAAGCCCTAAGTCTTGTGGGACCAACTCATGTCCCCTCCTAAGATTCTTCTTGGGCTTCCTCCCTTCCTGTGATCAATTTACCTGGCCACGATGTTAATGTGATTACAGCTGTTGGATGAAGGAAACTCAGGGAGGTACTTAGATCACACCCTATTTCTCTCACCCAAGATGACCGCCCTATACTTAGAAAAGCACATGCATTCAAGACCTCAAGCTTATTATGTATGCACAGTGCAGAGCTGAATAGAACACTTTCTACAGGGTACTAGACAACGTGTACTTGCTTAAGATTTAAGTATAATCTGACTCAATCCATTCAGTCAAATAATAATTAAAACTAATATTTCCTGAGTATTTCCTGTGAAACAACTGAGGGATAGAATATTTAAGCTGTTTGACTAAGTTAGTGATTTATACAGAAAAGCCACCTGTTTATTGTTTACCCAAACTTTCCAATTTCAAATGACTCCCAAAGATTTCTTTGGCTCCTAAGGCTGTCCATGCACTTGCAAATTAAAAGCAACTTTTTTTTTCTAATGACACCTTACCACAGAATCACCCATTTCATTTTCATCAGGGCCCTTAAACTCGGAATTTGGGTAGTTAGAAGTAACATGAAAACTATAACAAACTAAAGACTGAAATGGCTATTATCACAATGGTAAAGCTTTAAGTGTTTTATATTTTCATATTTATTCCTCTCACTGTTAACTACTATATTTACTTTTTATTTAAACACTGAAATGTGTCAATATAAATCCTTGCTATGTGCAATGCCCTGGCAGGAGTAATCTAACTTTAAAACATTATAAAAATCATAAGGGAAAGAACTATTTTTACATTTTTAGAAACTTTGATGGACGATTTTACTGAGTGACAGTCAATGGGAGCAGACAAGCAATGCAACGTGATTAGACATACGGAGCTGTTGGATTTCTCAACCCCACGGGCAACAGAAATGGCAGAGCAGATTTTTGGGAAATTTTACACATTAGTACATAAACAGTCTGTCAAGAAATCACACTTTTCAGATGTCTGCCTCCTACAGTCTTCAAGACATTACAAACTATCACAAATGTGATTTGCTAGGGAGAAGTTTCCCAGCCTCAATAGAAAGTGATTGTCGTCATTGACAAAGTCCAGGAATATCAAGTGGAAAATAATAAGTCCTTTAAAAAACTGATCTGGCATTGAGTTGTGCACCATTACAAAAATAAATAAATAAATAAATAAATAAATAACTCAATAAAGTTTTTTTTTTTCCCCCCGTAGATTTAACACGTTGCCAGCAACAGCAGATTTGAGCTATGTTGTGTAGGAAACCAGATTTGAAAAAGGACATACTAAAAAAAAGTATACTGTAAAGCAGCCCTGAAAGTATATAAAAGCAAAAAAAAAAAAAAAAAAAAAAAAAAAAAAAAGAAAAAAAAAAAAAAAAAAGCACTTGGCAACTGTTTGTAAAATGGGATGAATCAAAAGCCAATTAAGAGATCAAAATATATGGAGCCAATATCATAAAAGTGGGGGCGACAATATAGGCAGCTTGGAAGCTAATTAGAATGGAGAGGTGATAATTGTATGCGCTGGGGGAAGGCAAACTGTAGAGTCTCGAATGGAAATGAGGCAGAGATTGAGAAGGAAAAGATCTCAAACACTTCTGTGGTGTGGTAGTAAATAGTCAAAAACAAAAATGTGAGAAATGAACCCCTTGGTGAGGTGAAGAAAACCTCTTTACTAACCCTAAGGTCCATGGCTTAACAGAATCTAAAAGGCCATGGTACCTTGAAAAAAGAAATTGTGGGTTTTTTCTTCTCCCCACTGGAAAGAGGATGCTCTCCAGTCATCTGTGTTCCCCCTCTTTTTCTCTTAGAGTGGGCTTAAGGGAGCCTGAAGATTGGGGATTAGAGATGAAGCTCCACTTCAATTTCTAAACTGTTTCTCTGGGCAGCATGCCAACTTTCTTTTTTTTTTTTTTTCCTCATCCAGTCTCCACAGCTCTGGGTTCCGCTTGCTCTTCTTCCCTTCCTCCCTCCCTCCCTCCCTCCCCCCTTCTCGCCTCTCCTTCTGTCTGTCTTCCTTCCTTCCTCTCTTCCTCTCTTTCTCTCTTTCCCTCCTTCCCCTCTTTCTTCCTTTTCTCAGTAAAGTTTGTCCCAGCCTATCTTATTGCTGTTCTGTTTTTTTTTTTAATGTTATTAGCTTTTACCATAATTTCTACAAAGTCTTGTCCTATTTCTTCCTGATGATGACCTATTTGGTCAGAAGGCCTATAGAGCTTTACTCCAGATGGCAAATGAAGCAAAAAACAATGCCTTTCTTTTAATAAAGTTGTTGAAGTGACAACTCCCAGACTATGGCTAAAAAGCACCTTGAAGTTTGGTGAGACCCAGAATTTCTATGTTCTCTCATTCCTAACCCTCTGAGTCTCTGAATGCAGAAGTGCTGGGCAGTCAGTTTCCCATGGCCTTTGTCAAAGCAACCAGATGCTTACACAAACACTTGTAGGTCAGCTTCTTCCAAAGTGCTTCCACAAGTTCTGTCTCTTTATAGAGGGGTAGGAGGGATAGTTGCTTCAAGACAAAGATTTGATGGCTTTTATTTGGTTGTTTGTTTGAGTCTTGCCCAGTAAAAGAGTGTTATTTATGAACATCTGAAAGCATTTTACAAAGAAAAAATATTAAAGCCACATTTTATAGTTTTTTAAACTAACAAAGTGCCAAAATCTACCCAAAAAAAGTGCACAGAAGAAAGAAAATATTGGGTAGCTTATACATAATGGACTAGCTGTGATTATGGTGAATATAAAATCAATTTTATGTATCAAACAGGTAAAATTTGAAACAGACTTAGAAAACAGATTGAAATGGGATTAGAGGTCTCCAAATAATTAATTCCTTCGAAGGACAGACAACTCTTAACCATCCTTGTAAACTTCAGAATTGTCCGTTCCTCTTAAATGTAAACCTCCTTTCCCTCTAGAAAATATTCATTACAGGGGTGCCTGGGTGGCTCAGTGGGTTAAAGCTTCTGCCTTCAGCTCAGGTCATGACCTCAGTGTCCTGGGATCCAGCCCTGCATCGGGCTCTTTGCTCAATGGGAGCCTGCTCATGGCCCCCATGTCTGCCTCTCTGCCAACTTGTAACCTCTGTCTGTCAAATAAATAAATAAAAATCTTTTTTTAAAGAAAATATTCATTATAATTATGGCCTTAATATAATATTTTTTAAAAATAAACACAAATGCAAAGCAAAACACAAATCAAAATCACACAGCACTTCCACTTCTGGTCAAGATGGAGCAATAGGTAATGGATTTATCCTCCCACTTGAAACAAAGAGGAAAAAAAAACAGACGAATATATGACATAACCATTTTTAAGCTATGGAACATCAGGCAACAAAGGAGAATAATTCATGAGAGACAGGAAACAAAAGGGTTGAATCTTATAATTATCCCAGATGATAACAAAAACACACATCTTGAGAGAAGTTCCAGGACATGGGAAAGAGAATGAGAACCTGTATGGAGCCTGGCACGTACCTTGAGTTGAGGGGACAGAGCGAAGAATTCAGGCAAACCACGGAGTCTCATATCCACAGAGCACAGTACTGAAGACTAGAGATCTGTGCACAGAGAACCCTGTAGATCTGTAGAAGTCTCCTTTGGGTATTCAGCAGCATATTGATCAGCATGTGCATTGGAAAAATATACAAGGCGTTCAAAAGGACCACCTGAAAGAATTAGATAGAGCAGTTCTTAGAATTCATACGGCTGGGAATAGCGCCTGTGCCCAACAATCAGGGTGGAAAATTCATGGTGTATTAAGTAGAGAACTCAGAAAGAGGGTAATAATTAGCCCTGGATAGAACATGGCATGAATTTTAAAAGAAAGACTTATAAAGATCAATTTGATTCCAAGAACTTTACTACATCTTACAACAAAGATCAGGAATGTTTGTAAGAGAACATAATACCCAGCACATAACAAAATAAAATGGACCATGCTTGGCATCCAGTCGAAGATTACCAGATGGGCAAAGAAGCAAGAGAATATGACCCATGATGATGAAAAAAGCAACTAATTCAAACTGATCTAGAACTGACACAAATGGTAGATTGGAAAAGTGGGACTTAAAAAGTTTTTTCAAAACTATATTGCAGGGGCGCCTGGGTGGCTCAGTGCGTTAAAGCCTCTGCCCTCGGCTCAGGTCATGATCCCAGGGTCCTGGGATCGAGCCCCGCATCGGGCTCTCTGCTCGGCGGGGAGCCTGCTTCCTCCTCTCTCTCTGCCTGCCTCTCTGCCTACCTGTGATCTCTGTCTGTCAAATAAATAAAATCTTAAAAAAAAAAAAAAACTATATTGCATATGTTCAATAAGCTAGAGCAAAGGTTGAGTAAGCCAAGTAAGAGTGTATAAGGTATTTTAAAAGATCCAAATTGAACTTCTAAAAATAAAAACTATAATATATAAGGTAAAATAAAATCTGCTAGATGGGATTAAAAGCAGATTAGATATTTTAGAAGAAAAAATACTAAACTTAAAAACATGGCAGTATTAAACAGAGAGAAAAAAAATGTCAAAAACAATAACTAAAATCATAGCATCAGTGAGCTGTGGGATCACAGAGCTTAAAATATGTGTAATAGGAGTTCCTGATTTGGGGGAGGGGAAACAGGAAAAAAATATTTGAAGGGAAAAATGTTTTTTTTTTTTTTTTCGAAATTGGGTAAAAACCATAAACCTGCAGTTGCAAACATGAAAAACATGAAGAAAATTATATTAAGGTACATCATCTTCACCAAATATAAAACAGTAAAAAAGGGAAAGTCTTAAATACAGTTAGACAAAAAAAGCACATTATGAACAGAGGAACAAGATAAGGATTAAAACAGATTTATCACTGGAAATAACCCAAGTGAAAAGATAATGCACATTATCTTTAAATACTTAAAGAAAAAAAAAAAACCTGTCAAGTTGGAATTCCATACCTCAAAGCGAATCTGAAATAAAGAGCACACAAGAGCTGAATGAATTCATCACCAGTAGACCTGCACTACAAAAAAATATCTTGAAAAAAAGAGAAAAAAGGCAGGCAGAAAAATAGCACCTGGAAAGCTGTTCTGCAAAAGTGGTGAAGAGCACAGGGGATAGAACTCTGTGCTCTTTCCTGCAGTAACACATGACAAGCATGATAGAGATGATTAACTGGCACCAAACATTCTTCCTCCCCTTTTGTAGTGAGGATAATTGCTGGGAAACTGCCATTAGCCAAGGACTGCATTTTCCCATCCCTTTTGCATCTAGCTGTGACTGTTGGCTAACCGTGATGTGTGTCACATTAGGCCTATTAATGGTCCAACTTCCTCCCTCTCTTTCTTCTATGGCAACCTTGGCCACATGTTGATGATGGCAGGCACACTATGGAAGGAACTTATTTAAGAAGAATTTTGATTTGCTTTTGTTCTTCATTCCTAGGAGGTAGGATTCAAATCCTTGGAATTTCCAGAGTGATAGGAGTATCTTTGTGATTCATGGTAGAGCCCCTGTTTATACTAATGAGATGACTCAGGATGGGGGCTGGTCATGCCAGAAATACCAACCATATGAATAAAGTTTCTGGCCTTTGAGCCATGTGATATCAGTCTAATCTTCATGGAGGGAAAGAGCGTTGGAGGTTGAATAACATGGCCAATGGTGTAATATATCATGTTGACACATGAAACCCCAATCAAAACTACGGGCCACAACAATTGGGGGAGCATCCCTGCTTGGCAGTACTCTGTGGAATGTCACTCATCGTTCAGCCAGGACCCTTCCAAATCTTGTCCTATGGATCTCTGCCTTTGGCTCGTTCAAATTTACATATCCTTTGGCAAAAATAAAACTGTAATTGTTTAAGTATAACACCTTCTTGTGTACTTTGAGTTGTTCTAGTGAGAAACCCTGAATGTGTAACCAGCTAATCAGAAGTAAGTGTGGCCTAGGGAACCCCACACTTAGAGGTGGTATCTGGAGTCAAAGTAGTCGTGTGGAGGATTATCCCCTTAATCTATGAAATTCAGCTTGACTCCAGGTAGTAGACATCAAACATATGTCCTAAATCACCCCATGGAAGCCTAGGTATCTCCCCACATTGAACTGTTACATAGAATAAGAGACACACATTTTTTAAAAATTAAGCCAGTGAGTTTGGGGGATTTATAGTTGGCTATAGTTGTCTCAACTCCATTATACTTAGCTCCCTCTTTCCTTCAGGTTTTTCCTCTCAAAATTTCTCTCCTACTAAGTCTTTCTCCATTCACCCTACATATAATTTCAGACGCCCCCACCTAACATTTTATATCCCCCTTTACTGTTTTATTGTCCCCTTAGCATTTACTACTATAGCAGTCCATATATTTGACATGCTTATCATCTTTATTTTCTGTCTCCCTTAGTAGAACGTAAGCTCCAAGAAGGCAAAGATTTGTGCCCTCACTCATTCATGGCTTTTTCTGCTGGGATTATCTTTATCTGCAGTGCAGCATGTAGTAGATGCTTACTGAATAAACACATGAATCAGGAGGCAGAATGTAATAGATGGGTAAACAGGACGCAATGAGGACAGCTCACAGAATCTATTAAACTGCAATCAGCTCAAGGAAAGAAAAGAAAACTTCAGATAGACTAGTGACAATAGGAATTGAAAGAAAATGGTACATGCGTGAATTAATAAGAAATAGAAACCATGGTGTTAGGTACCCATGGAGGAACCAACCACATGATGAAGAAGATACTAATGAAATATTCATCTTCAAAACCAGGAGGATGGAAGAAATTGTGAAGCAAATGAGTTAGGGATGTCCAGAATCTACTTAGGAAGAGATTTGGGACAAGGCATTTAAACGTCTTCCAAAATCACCTGGGCAAACCAATCAGTCTGAGAACACTGTAGTCCTAAGGATAAAACACAGGAGTTAAAGCAGAGGAGTGTTGTGGAGGAAATGTCTAAATTAAACAGGAATATCACAGGTTTATGCCAATGAGATAAATTTTCTAACTCTTTGTGGAACAAAAAAGGAATTGATAAAACAAACAGTTTTAATCCAGGTCCAATTTATTTCTCTGGTATATGCCTTTTAGAGACCCACAAGTGAACACTTAGTATTAGAACATTACTGAAACTATTATGTTAGAATATTTCAAGCATAGAAATTCATGTATTATAGACCAGCAGGGATATTTACTACCTTCAGCATCTTCGAAACTCTTGAGAATTGAATGGATCTTATCTTTATGGCTGAAAATAAACTTAGAGTACTTCATTATTGCTTCTTAATAACAAAGCCCTTTTGCAAACAAGCAGGCCGTGAGCAGAACTTAAGATGAGTAATCACATCCAAACAGTTTAGATGATCAATCATCTTATGTATGCATAAAATATTAAACATAATGAACATGTTAGGGAGCTATCGATCTATTCCAGTCCAAGTCACAACAAAAACAAATGGTTTCTCAGTGATTGAGAGCATTGATTAGACCCTGGGGTTTATACACATGAATAAGTAGAAGGTCTTCAGTGTATGACTTCCAGTAGAGACCAGGCAACTGAACTCCTGACTGCCTAAAGATCACAACTAGGTCTTTTTATCGAATTAATATGGAAAGACTTTTCTATAGTAGACCATATATTTACAACTGTCCCTATTTGCAGTGCCAATTTTATAACCTCAAGTTTTATTCCATCCACAAATCTCCAGGATTATAGTTAGTCTGGTTTCCATTCCAGAAATCAGTCTACCACCTGGCTTCTTTCCTCAACTTCCTTGCTCTCCCCTTTTCTTCCTTACCTTTTTTTTTTTTTTTTTCATCTACCTTACCCCTTCCCTCCATGACCCCAGGTCCATTTCTCTTCACTATCTTTATCATTTCATTCATTCATGCTGTATCCTAGCCTCTCTGTGTGGCGGCTCCTCCTTCCTTTTCACACAGAGAACACTTACCCATACTTGGAAGCAGAGTTTCTTCAAGTGTGGTCAGAATTAACTAAAATATTTGAATTAAATAATTTGGAAAAATGTCAGTTTTTACCCAAGAATTTTTATTTTTAACAAACACTTAAACAAAATCTTTCCGGACATGTGATGACCAGTTCCCCCCAGCACCGTGTTGCAACAGATAAGCAATTGCTCAAGCCATTGGCTGGTCTCAGATACATACCTGTAGTCTAACCACACACATGGGATGTTCAATAATTGCTACATACATACTGTTAGGCTTGCAAAGACAGATTTTGTGCTTTTGTAGTTAATTATCTCAAAACAAAGGTGGAGGACACACATGCCTTTGAATTATTTGGGTTTCCCCAGGTTTGGTGGCTCCTTGCTCCACATAGATAGCTGAATGTTGCCGCTACCTCCATGGGCCTTTACAAGCACTGAGAAGAAGCACCAGGGAACTTCTCCACTCAGGTGGGTTCTTAATTTAGAGTTTATCCTTGCACTCTTCAGTGCTGGTTCTACATTCAAACAGAATGAAAATGACTTCATCCAGGATCTGGTTATCATTTTTGGCAATACTTGAACCAGATAAGTCTGTCATATCAGCACCTCTGGTGACTCTTATGCACACAAAAGGTCAAGAATTTTTTAGGTCTCTATAGGTTGTTACAGAAGTGGGCACCCATGTATTCATACCTCCCTGTAAGCATGTCCCTTTGCTCTGTGACTTTGCCATTTCTCCCATCAAGAATGGAATCTATTTCTCTACTTCTTGACTCTGGTATAAGCCATGTGACCTGTTTTGACCAATAGATAACAATAAATGGTGCAAATGGAGGCCTTGTATATTGGAACTCACCCTCTCTTGCTTCTGGAAGCCCTTTCCCCAAATGAATCAGCCCAAGCTAGCCATTGGATGATGAGAGACTGCCTTAGTGAGATTCTAGTCATTTTCCAGCTGTCCCAAACCCCTAGACATTGCAGACCCCAACCAAGGAAACTATGGCCCCAGACACAGTAGTGACCCCATTTTAGATCATCCATTCCCAGATGAGTGTACCCAGTCTAGAAGAGCCATAAAGCCAAACCACAGTTTGTAAAGTATAATAGATATTCATTATTTTAAGCCACTGTGTTTTGAGGTGGTTTGTTTCAGAGTAAAACCAAACTAATCCAAAAGGTTAGCTCAAAAATTATTTCTTCACTTATTTCCACACCAGAGCACACCCATCCTCTCTTGGTTCTTCCAGAGTAGTACATTCACAGTACTAACAAGAGATATCATTGTTTGAGCTGTGTATTAAGTCCAGAACGGCACTAATACTCAACATATCTGTGGAAAATATAACAGTATCCCATTTTATAGACATGAATACTGAGCCTTAAAGAGGTTATATGAATTGCTCAAGGTCACACAGGTAGTACTCATGGTAGATGCAACATTTGAATCCACTGTAGATTCTGGATACCTTGAGATTCAAGAGAATTTCCATTTGTCTTTCCAACCAGATAGTGGGCATAATTCTGGGAATAATACAGCTGCTTAAAAAGTACTTATTTAGATGAACTGACTTTTAATATTATGCCTACCTTCCTAAGCCCTGGTTTGTCTTTGTTCAATTTTTACTTACCTCCTCATCAAAACAAATGAACAAATAACAAAAACCTAATCAACCAACTAAACAAATAAACAAAAAACCAAGAATTTTGAAAATGACATTTTTATAGTCCCTAGTATACTCTCAAATAGCTTCCACTGGTCCATTCCACTTTTAGATTTTTTTATGTTGGTTTTACACCCTTCCTATAATACTCACACTGTAATGCATTTTGAATGACCAGATATTTCTATGACTCACTGAGATATAAGACCTTGATATTTGTTTTAAAAGAATATTTCAAGAACAAGATACAGGTAGAAACTATAAATACCAGTCTCTCCCTTACATAGGATTTATTAAGTTTCTAATCCTGGTCCAGTCTTCCTAGGTTCATATCAACCAAATCAATCACTTAGAAACCATTCATGTTTTGTTGTCATTCCATTTAATGGAGGACAATGGCACTATGCCTGACTTAATTATAGGATATTTAAGACTCATTTCTGTTTGTTTGTTTGTTTTTCTCTGCACTCACACTGCAGACAAGCTTTAGTTAATTTTCACTGTGTCCTTTGTGCATGTATGTATGTGTGTGTATTTGGAAGAGAAAGAATCCATGACATCACTAACCTGAGAGATGAAGGAACAAGGTCTGAAAGGAGGACATGAGTGGCAAAACGGGACAAAAGTCACAACTCCCTTGAGTAAAGTTTTATTTTTCTTCCAAGCAATTCTGGCCTTGATTTAAGATCATCAAGATCTTCCAACCTTTCCCCAGGCATTTGGCATTTCCAAAAGATAGATATTGCTCCCAGGCAGTTTTCCTTCATTTTAGGAGAAATTTAAACAAATACAACATTTCTTATTCAAGGAAGCTTAAATCATTTTTTAAAAAAATTAAACATATTCAATACCCAAATGTGTTTAAGAATTTTAATCTGCCTTTTGTCCCATTCCTTAGAATTACTTTCAAATGGTTTGGATTTAGCCAAACCTAAAATAGATTTTTGCCAAGAGTCTTTCCCTCCCTTAATTTTTAAACCCATGTGTATTTTAAGGGAAATTTAATACATATGCTTCTAATTCATGTGCACTTAACTCATCAGAATGTTGTTTTGTAAGACCTGTTTGAAGTTTAAGAAGTCTTTCTGGAGCCTTCCTTTAATAAGTCTTTTCAAGCCTTTATTCTTAGAAGCAGGAAGTCACATTTTGCCAGGAATAAATGAAGTTCAACCCCCAAAGGTTCACATTTGGTCCAAAACTGACGGCCAGGACACTTTGTGAGTTCCTTGCAAAAAGGAGCTCTCTTGCCTCCTAGCATAAAGTTGTTTGATTTTTTTAAGCCCCAGACTCAGAAAACCTAGAGATGCTTTTATCCATCTCATCTGAACATACGAAAATTGTCAGGGATATTTGTGATCGAATATAACTTTCAAACAACTATTCTAAACGCATCCTAAAATTCCTAAACAACTGCTAACGGATTTTACTAATAAGCTGATAAGATCGTTTCCTCAAAACAAAAACACAAAAAGTAGTAGATACTGAGCCGGAAATAAATGATAATCGAAGGGGGCTGGTGAAGTGAGATATGGAGAGAAATCGCTCACAGAGTAACAGATGACAACAGCTCCGCGATCCAAACAGCGCAGCAAGGACTTCGATGAGTTTTTAATCACAGGTCTGTGTGTCAGAGAGTCTGACATAGATGAAAAGTGAGGATTAGAGAAGAACAAAAGGGCTCAAGACAAGATGCTGAACAAATTGCCATTAGTGAGTTTTGAAGACAAGAAAGACAACAGAGTAATCTGCGTGTTTAAAAAAGTTACCATTGGGGGTAGGATAATATCCCATCAGATTTGCTTTTCCCTTCCTGCTGACGGCCGCAGCTGCTCTTTCTGATTTTTCTCAGCGAGGGCCTCCCAGGTCTGGAGCCCAGCGACACCCAGGGAAGAGGCCTGTGCTGGGACCTGGTGCTCAGAAGAAGGGTTAGTGAGAACCACGCAGGACAGGACATCGCAGTTATGGGCTTCTTTACAATTAATTCATCCCTGCGAAGTAGAACTAGTAACCCTCAGTACTATACTCTGATTTTGCTTTTGACTGACCAGAAAGTGTGTGCAACCCAGTGTCCATCCATGAGGAGACTATCTGTGCTCCGGACTGGAAGGATGACTAGAGGCTAAGAAATAGTGACTCATAAAGAGTTATGCTTTTATGAAGAAGATTTTTGCCTGACTTGCAGGACGTTCTCCCTCAGCCTCTCGCTGAGGAAGCGTTGAGAGGGAGACACGGCCCCATGGTGAACTGGTGGGTCTGCCAGAGGCCGAGTCCGCCTGGAACAGCCTGTGCTGTGACATTTTGGAGGGGAGGCCCCCGCAGCAACAGACATGCTCCTCGTTCTCTGTCCCCTACTCGGAAACGAAGACCCTCAATGGACAGCGGACTGTTACCTCATAAGCTCTGTTTGTTCCTCCTTGCTTTATATTTTTGCTTTTTGTTTTCCATGTTCTCCCTGATTTTATCTCATCGTTTCCTTGGGTTTGATTGTTTTTTCTCTTGTCTTCCCCTCCAGTCTCCGTATGACTTCGCATTTCCTTCAACCCGTTCGTATTTCTCACAAATCTGTTTCTCTGTGCCCTCATCACATTCCATCTGTTCTTTGTCCCCGGGTTCACCTCTTCCCCTGCCTTTGACTGGTCTGGCCTGCTTTTTCTCTGTGCCTAGGAGCACAAAAGCAGCTGCTCCTTTTTTTTTTTTTTCTTCTTCTTTTTCTAACATCCCTTCCATCCCAAGCCTCGGCTCTGCACAGTAAATTGGCAAAGGCAGTAGGGAAAATCCACATTAACTCCTGCTTGACAACCGAGAAGAGGAGAAATGTACACATCTTCCAGAACTGGCTCCACATAGAGGCAAAGATGGACTTGACAAGCCAGTGGGTCCACTGTGACATTAACCCTTCCGTTCTCAGCCGTTAATGATGCTGCAGTCCTGCTGAGGCATCCATTCGTCACAGGGAGAGGACGCTTGATGCCGCAGTCCACCTAGCCAGCTTCCCATCAGCGCAGGCATTAAACCTGTTGCATCCAGTGATGACCTTATGATTTCAGAAGTTCACCCCCTGTAATTAGAAAGCACTTATATTTAGTGCTGCCTCTTACTAAACTCAAAACCACCTCATTGTGATTCCACTCACTGGTCACTACTCACCTCTCGAGTAACAAAGTAGCAGAATCTTTTTTTTTTTTTTAAAGATTTTATTTATTTATTTGACAGAGAGAAAGATCACAAGTAGGCAGAGAGGCAGGCAGAGAGAGAAGAGGAAGCAGGCCCCCTGCCGAGCAGAGAGCCTGACGTGGGGCTCAATCCCAGGACCCTGGGATCATGACCTGAGCCGAAGGCAGAGGCTTTAACCCACTGAGCTACCCAGGCGCCCCAAAGTAGCAGAATCTTCACCCCACGAGCAGCTCTCTTACCATTGACGTTTCTGTTTTCTCAGCACAGATAACACTGGCCGTCTTGACCACACTGTCAGCTCTGTGAGGGCAGGTACCGTATGTCTCTTGCTCACCTCAGTATCCCCAACTCTTGACAAGGCACCCGGTGTGGAGCAGGCACTACATGAGCACTTGCTGAATAAACCAATTAGCCCTTCTTAGAGAAAAGACCGTGGAGCTGGAGGAGTTTAAGTAATACGCTCTAGTTCACGCAGCTGGCAAGTGACAGAACCCAGATTCACATCAGAACCCACAGGCCATCCGTTTAGCCTCCACAAAATTCTGCTAACAATATTCTTTGCATAAGTTGTAATGGCCACGCTCTGTGGATGCTAAGAGCATGAGTGGACAAGAAGAGGCCTGGGATTGGAAATGATGGCCATGGGAAGCAAATGCCTTTCAAGCAAATACCTATCAGGCATTGGCAGGGATGCAGGCACTCCCACAGAGCCCTTGGCATGAATAGGAAGGACCAGCTCTGCTTAAGGAGCACCAGGCTCGCTCAGAGGCCAAACCCAAGCAAGCACGCCACATCGCATGGGAAACTGTCCAGACGCGAAGGAGAACCCTTGCACCAGGGACCTCTCCTACAGTCATTCACATATGAAAGCCATTAGCATAGAAAGTTGGACCAGATACCAACTTAAGAAAGAGGAGAACAGAAAAACTTTACAGAGAGGCCACAAACACTTCTCATATTGAGCTTGAAGTTTGAATTAGTTGAATCTTAACCCAGGAGAGTGAGTTAACCTGAAAGAAGAGGCTGTTGAGTTTATGAGGTTTAATATTCTCTCCCATCCCCTCACTAAAGTGGATAGGGCTTCCAGAGCAAGGCATTTTCTTTTTCTTTGGGCACAACTGTGCATTGTCGAAATTTCGTGATTCTTCTGTTACTCCACTAGTTACTACAGCATATTATTACTCACCCAATATCTCTGTAATCCATAAGGTATTGTTAAATTCTTTGCTGAATGTACATGTTTGTTGGAGTGAAAAAATCATCTCTATTTTGTGTACATGTCTATGGCATATATTTCTATAATGTAGAAATATAGAAGTCTTTCATTCAAATGCTTGATCTCTTTTTTTCTTTTCTTTTTTGCTTAACTAGTTCTTTCTCATGACAGTCTTATAAATTATGCAATATTAACATCTGAATATTCATCCCCTGGTACATAACTATCTTTTTGTATTTTTTTTTAAGATTTTATTTATTTATTTGAGACAGAATGAGCAAGTCACTGAGAGAGAGCACAAATGGGGGAGGCGCAGAGGGAGAGGAAGAAGCAGACTCTTCCTGAGCAGGGAATCAGATGCAGAGCTCTATTCCAGGACTCTAGGATCATGACCTGAGCTGAAGGCTGTTGCTTAACTGACTGAGCCCCGCAGGCTCCCCTATCTATCTTTACTTGAATGACGAAGTGTCTGCTGATCTTCATGGGTCTACTCCTGAATATCACAGATCATATTAATAATTATTCAAAAGACATAAAACCAAGTCTTAAGTTTCTCAGGAAACTTCTTCTAGCGTTAAATTCAAGTTCAAATATATGTCATGATTTTTTTTTTTTAAAGATTTTATTTATTTATTTGACAGAGAGAAATCACAAGTCGGCAGAGAGGCAGGCAGAGAGAGAGGAGGAAGCAGGCTCCCTGCTGAGCAGAAAGCCCGATGTGGGGCTTGAACCCAGGACCTGGGATCATGACCTGAGCCGAAGGCAGCGGCTTAACCCACTGAGCCACCCAGGCGCCCTATGTCATGATTTTTGTCAACATAAAAATACTGCACATATTCATTCGATATTGTTTACTGTCCAGGAAAATGGGATTATGGCCAACTTGTATTTCTTTTATCTTTATGTCAAATAAACTGGTAATGAGCCATGATTGCTGGTCATCCACTCTGGGAGAAATATGAGATTCTTCCCTCTTCTCTAATTTTTCCCCATCCTCATGACTCCACACCTCAAGAGAAAAAGACAAAATGAAATCTCCCATGTTTCAAAGTGGGGTATAAATGCGGGGAATAGAGCGCTTAGCGCTCTTTGCCTTCATGCCTGTCTGCAGAACCTCGGTTATACTTAAACACTGGATACACAAATGTTTCAAAGATGAGTGGGAACAACCATCTGCTTCCCAGTATCCCAAATCTTCCTTTATTTCAAAAGAGGTGTTGGGCGTGATATTCTCTGTCCCTGTTGGGAGTCTCAGAAACTCCTCCAGATATTTTGGAGTGTGATTCTTCAGTGGCCCCATATAACTTTTCAAATATATATTGTTTATATATAATTTACCAAGTTCCAAAAGTTCTTGAAGGTTTTTTTTTTTTACTTACCACATAAATATATTAAGAGATATTTAACCAGAATGAAGGAGTCCTATTAAAGAACTAATTTATAACTTCTACGAGTCCTAGCCCTTATTCTTTTTTTAATAGTCTGTTTATTATTTTCATTGCTTAAAAAACAGAAGTTCCCCACTTGATTATCATAACTTCAAGGATCATTCTATATCTGCAGATATCAAGGTTATACAAAGTCAAGGATAAAGTTCTTAAATTTCTGGAAGGGATTCAAGGCTTTATTTGTCTTGGGGACTTGAAGTAGACAGGATGTTTCTGGGTTTTGTGGTTATCTCAGGATGCAAAGTTGCTTTTGTTTTCCCATCTGTGTAGGAAATGTACATGCTTCCTGAAAATGGTGGCAAGACAGGTGCCAGTTTTCTTCATGCAAAACTTTTCAGTTCTTTATACTCGCCCTGTGTCTTTTCTTTACAGAATCCTGGTACATACCTCTCCTACTGCCCTGGATGTTCTCCCCCATGTTTTTCCCCAGCCAACTCACATTTCTCCTGCAGATTTTATCTCAGTTATCACTACAGTAGAGAAGCCATCTATGACCGCCAATCTAGATCAGATTCCCACCAACCAATATTCTTGATCTCCCTTAATTACACAGTTTTGCAAATTTCCTTTCTCCTTGTAATATGTAGCAGTTACTTCATGGTAGTGACTAACTTTTATTTAGTACTTTACTGTTTACAAAGGATTATCACATGTTTTTATCTCATATTAACCTCAGAACCAACCCTTGTGATATATGGATGAATGCTATCACTTCCACTGAATAGAAGATAAAGCTGAACTTGAAAGTGAGGAGACTTGCCTATGACCAAAAGTTGAGCAGTGGCTGCCCTAAGACTTGGACATGGAGCTTCTGAACAAATTCCATGATCTTTGCACGCTACTACCTTCAACCCATTGGAGAAAAGACATTATGTGTAATTTTTCTTTCTTCTCTAGTGCGTATTTTCAGCAGATTTTTAAAAGTTGTTTTATTATTTAATCTCTAGTGCAGTTTATGACATGAGATTTTTCATATTGTTAGGGTAACTGTCACAGTATTTGATATTCATATTATAGTATTTGAGTATTTGTCACAAAACAAATAAAGACTCAGCCAGTTTTCAAGTTTCATAACAGCCAGAGGCAGTGATAGCTGAGTTAGCAGATAAGGAAGATAAAGAAGTTTAGAGGGGAGAGCGAGAATCTAGAACAACTGCAAAGAACGGTAAGCAAAGGTACACACACACACACACACACACACACACACACACACATTTGTTTTTCCTTCCTGGGAACACCCTCTATTCTAGTTAAATATTCTTTGATGTTTCAGGGCTCTGTTGGAGCCAGTCAACACCAGCTCACAAAAGCCAGTTGTTAAATATTCACAACTTTTGGGAATTGGTAGCTTAAAAATGGTCCATGATGAGGTTATTTCCATCACAACTACCAGCAAACACCTCAAGCCAGTACTTTTTCATCTCAGAGCATGTTTACGAGCACACCAGTAGATGTTAACCACATTTATTACTAGAGATGATTTTTTATAAGTGATGTGGCAAGAGCGATTAAATAAAAACAATGAAATTAAGAATAATAAATGTTCCTTACATATTTTATATCTTAGAGGTCCTCATATATTATCATTTAATCAAAAAGCCTATGGAAGCAGTGGAGAAGATATTATTTACTAACTTATTTTATAGATAACCTAGGTGCCAGATATTGGTAATGGCAGTGTTGAAGCTAAGATCAAATGTTTCTGTGGCTTTGTCCGCTATCTTTCCCATGTTACCATAGCCTTAACCCCTGCTCACTGGGAGTGCTTTACTAGGGTAACAACTTGTGCTTCTGAGAGAACAAGGCAGAAACACACAAGTTTTTTTTTTTTTTTTTTTTAAATTTGACAGAGAGAGAGAGAGATCTCAAGTAGGCAGAGGGGCAGGCAGAGAGAGAGGGGGAAGCAGAGAGAGAGGGGGAAGCAGACTCCCTGCTAAGCAGAGAGCCCTATGCGGGGCTTAATCCCAGGACCCTGAGATCATGACCTGAGCCAAAGGCAGAGGCTTAACCCACTAAGCCACCCAGGCGCCCCGAAACACACAAGTTTTATGCAGAATTTGCCATACTTGAAAATGGATGGGAATTCTGTTTTTGTTTTTCCACTGACAATCTGTGGAATCTGGAATGTTTTTCCTGAAAAAAGAACCCACATGACCATGTGCTAATGTGAGTTTTTTTAGCCCTGGTTTGCCACAACCCTCTGTTTGTTTTCTCTTAAATGTTAATTTCTAATTTGAAAAACCTGCTCAGAGAATAAACACTGAACTCTTCAAGACTATTTTTAAATATCTTCTTGGTTGCTTGGTTATTTGGAGCATGTATATGCTGGATTGACAGTTCTAACGATTGAATCTATTTATTTATCCCTAGCTTAGAAATATTACTGAGATTGTCAGGGGGGTGAAGAAGGAATAAGGGCAGCAAGATGGTGGGATAAAAAGTCCCAGCCCTCATTCCCCCACAGAAACACAGATTTAACAACGATATAAGTAACATAATATCTTTAGAGAAGTCCAAATTCCACTTAAGAATTTGCAGTACATCAGACGACACAGATCTGAGATCACACTGAAATGGTAAGAAGAACAATTTCTCTTTACCCATGTCAGCCCCTCCCCTGAGTTGACATGGTTCAGTGCCAAGAGGAATTATTACTTCTCTCAGGGGAAGGGTGGAATGGGGAGCAGACAGCTCCTGGCCTTTCCGTGTATTCTCTGAGGAGTTGGTTTCTATCTCAACTCACATAGAGTGCAAAGAGCTGCCATGGCCAGGACAACAGTTGGGGAAATGGGCACCTTCCTGCAGCCAGCCAGGCTCTACAAGTCTTACAGAAAGTACAGAACTGAGGCCTCTCCTGAAGGATGATGGGAGAAGTGGAGCATGGTTTCAATGTCCCCAGCCTTTCAGTACCCTCTCCTAGGGGTTGGTACTATAGGCTAAACATTTGAATTTGGCACCCCCTCATTCATATGTTGTAATCCTAATCCCCTATGTGATGGTATTAGGAACTGGGACCTATGGGAAGTGATTAGATAATGAGGACAGATCTGTCAAAATGGGATTTGTACCTTTGTAAAAAAAACACTTCAAAGAGCTCCCTAAGCCCTTCCACCATGTGAGGACACAGTGACAAGAAGGCTGTCTGTGAATGAGGAAGTGGGTTCTCACCAGACAACAAATCTGCAGACACTTTGACCTTACAATTCCCAGTCTCTAGAACTGTGAGAAATAAATTTCTATTGTTTATAAATCACCAGTCTATAGTATTTTGGTATATTAGGTCAAACTTTCTTTATGAACCAACATTAGTCTAATACCAACCCAGATAAAGACACTGCAAGAAAAGAAAACTTCAGACCAATATCCCTGATGAATCTATGTACAGAAGTCCTCAACAAAGTATTACCAAATTGATTTCAACCACATGTTAAAAGGATCATATACTATGACCAAGTGGGATTTATTCCTGGGATGCAAGAATGATTCAACATATAAAAATTAGGGAGTGCCTCAGTGGCTCAGCCAGTTAAATGTCTATCTTCAGTTTGGGTCATGATCTCAGGAACCTGGGATTGAGCTCCATGTGGGACTCCCTCTCAGCAGGGATCCTGCTTCTCCCTCTCCCTGCCACTTGCCCTGCTTGTGCTTTCTCTCTCTATCTAATCAATAAATAAAATCTATAAATAAATAAATATCAATTAATGTGATCACCAGATTAACAGAAGGCAGGCTAAAAGTCACATAATCATCTCAATAGATGCAGAAAAAGCATTTGAAAAATTCAACACCTTTTCATGATAAAAGTACTGAAAATCTAGGTATAGAAGAAATTTACCTCAACAGGATAAAATCTATATATGAAAAATATCACAGCTAACATTATAGTTAATGGTGGAAAAATTGAAAAATTTCCTCTAAAATTAATGATAAGGTACAGATTCTTACCCTCACCCCTTCTATTCAACTATAGTACTGGACCTATATTAGCACATAAATATACTATAAATATATGCTTACTTTAGAACTGGAAGTCCTAGACAAAACAACGAGGCAAGAAAATAAGAGGCCTACAAATTAAAAAGAAAGATGTGAAATTGACTATCCTAAGATGACAGAATTTTATCAGTAGAAATCCTAAAGATTTCATAAATTGTTAGAATTAATAGGGTCAGTACAGTTACAGGATACAAAATCATCATATAAAAATTTGTTGCATTTCTATAGACTAACAGTGAACTGTCCAAAAGGGAAATTAAGAAAACAATCCCATTCATAATAGCACCAAAAAGAATCAAACAGGCAACAAAAGCAAAAAAAAAAAAAAAAAACCAAAACAACAACAACAAAAAAAACACAAAAAACAAGGAAGACTATATCAAGCTAAAAAACCCACTTCTATACAGCTAAAGAAACAATAGAATGAAAAGGAAACCTACAGACTGGAAGAAATTATTTGCAAAAATGACAAGTGTTGGAGAGGATGTGGAGAACAGAGAACCTCTTACACTGTTGGTGGGAATGCAACTTGGTGCAGCCACTTTGGAAAACAGTGTGGAGCTTCCTTAAGAAATTAAAAATAGAGCTACCCTATGACCCTGCAATTGCATTACTGGGTATTTACCCCAAAGATACTGATGTAGTTAAAGAAGGGCCACCTATTACCCCAACATTCATAGCAGCAATGGCCACAGTTGCCAAACTGTGGAAAGAACCAAGATGCCCTTCAACAGACAAATGGACAAAGAAGATATGGTCCATATATATATACAATGGAGTATTATGCCTCCATCAGAGAGGATGAATACCCAACTCTTGTATCAACATGGAAGGGACTGGAAGAGATTGTGCTGAGTGAAATAAGTCAAGCAAAGAGAATCAATTATCATATGGTTTCACTTACTTGTGGAGCATAAGGAATAACACGGAAGACATTGGGAGATGGAGAAGAGAAGTGAGTTGGGGGAAATCAGAGGGGGAGACCAACCATGAGAGACTGTGGACTCTGAGAAACAAATTGGGGGTTTTGGACGGGGGTGTGAGGGGTGGAGTGAGCCTGGTGGTGGGTATTATGGAGGGCACGTATTGCATGGAGCACTGGGTGCTGTGCATTAGCAATTAATTTTGGAACACTGAAAAAAAATTAAATTAAATTTAAAAAAACCCTGTATATCTAATAAGAGATTAATATCCAAAATAGATAAGGAATCCGTACAACTCAATAGAAAAAAAAATAACTAATTTTTTTTAAATGGGCAAAGGACTTGAATATATATTTTTTCAAACAAGACGTATAAATGGCCAAAAATTATATGAAAATATCAATGTTACTAACCACCAGGGAAAAGTAAATCAGAATTAAATTGAGATATCACCTGACAGCTGTAAGGGTGACTATTACTAAAAGTACAAAAGTTAACAAATGTTGGCAAGAAATTGGAGAGATTTGAACCATTGCCCATTGTTGGTGGGAATGTAAAGTGATACAGCTACTACGGAAAACAGTACAGCAGTTCTTCAAAAAATTAAAAATAGAACTATCATGTGATTCAGCAATCCCACTTCTGGGTATATAGAAAAAGAAGGAAATTGGGATTTTAAAGAGATAGATATGGATACAGCTTAAATGTTCATTGACAGATGAATGGATAAAAATGTGGTATATACATACAATGTAATATTATTCAGTCTTAAAAAAGGAAATCCTACCATGTGTTGCAATATACATGAACCTGGAGGACTTTATGTTACCTTGAGTTAAGTAATACAACCACAGAAGGATAAATACTGCATGATTCCATTTACATGAGGTATCTAATATAGTTAATTTCCTAGAAACAGAAAGTAGAATAGGGGTTGCCAAGGGCTGGAGAGAGGGGGAACAGAATTGCTACTCAACAGGTATAAAGTTTCATTTATGCAAGATGAGTAATTCTAGAAATCTGCTGTACAACATTGTGCCTATAGTCAACAATACAGTGTTGGTGTCGTACACTTAAAAATTTGTTAGGAGGGTAAATCTCAGGCTAAGTGTTCTTGACACAATTTTTAAAAATCACATTATTAAAAAAAAAAAAGGCCATTTATAGTTCTGTGTTACTGAAGCTCCAGCAAACAAATGCAGATATATAAACATAACACTATCAACCAACTTCATCTAATTGACATTTATAGAACATTTTACCCAAAAATAACAGAATACATACTTTTTATTGCAAACAAAACACTAGGATAGACCATATTCTAGGCCACAAAACCAAGGACACAAGTCATACAAAGTCTGTATATAAATAGAAAGCTATTTTTTTCTTCTTCCTTTTTTTCTTCTTTTCCTTTTTTGATATATAGATCAATTATGTATATTTGCACATATTGTAGAAAGTGAAGTTCAGATATTGTTTTATAGATTTGAAATTATTACAATTTTGGAAGAATTTGGCAGAAGTCAAAGAAACAGTCTTCCATTTTAACCCAGACAGTTTGTGGGCAAAAGACTTCATATTCCAACCAGAAGATATGGGATTAAATCACACAAATATTTAAAGTTGTGTGCAGTGAAATACGTGTTATTGCATTATCATCACAAAAAATAGAAACAATATAAATATCAACATTAATTATTTTAGTAACAAGAGGAAAATGAAGATGAAAAGGAAAACAATCGAAATAAATGTTGGAATGTGGAGCAGTTGTCAGTGCTGTAGTTCAAGCCCAGAAGTGATTCACCTTGTACTCCAGGAAATAATGCATTAGCTAAAAACAACCACAGAAGGTGAATGTTATCCAAAACCATCAATTTTCAGAGAAGGTATAAAGCTGATAAAACATTGAATAATCCCATTAAGCAATAAGAAAAGAAAAACACTATGATTTTACACTGGCACAGGAATCCCACCTACAAAGTGACTTCTATATCTGACCTCATCAAGCTTCCATCTGTCCATAAAATAAACAAGATGTGGATTTGTTTTCAGAGGAAGAAATCAAGGCACAGACACATTATGAAAATATAAAAGTTGAAGCTGGGAACCAGTTTTTTGAGTGCCTAGGCTATTGGATGACTCAATTATGTGTGATTCATGATGAACATTTTCCTTGATCAGTGAACTAAAGTTTTCCATATGAAAGTAACTGAATTTTTTAGCATATTTTATCTTATTAGCAAAAACATGTCAAAAGAAAAAAATTCTTCCAAATTACATCTGGAAAAGCATGATCTATGTTGCTTATCATGGTCCTAAATTAAATGAGTTACAAAGCACACACAAAAAAATCACAATGACAGTTTAGAATGCAGGACAAATGGCCTATGAGTTTTCTCTCACATGCACCCATCCAAATTTCTCTTCCATTATTAGAATCCCTGGATCCCATTACAGTGCAATCAATGTAATGAATGCAAAAATAAACAGATAAAACAAAATAATATAGAGTTGTAAGATTCTAAGTAGTTTTATCTATATAGAAAAAATAATAAATGAAACTATATTTCTTGGGGGAAAAAAAGGAACCAGCACTGAAAAGAGTTTTTTCAGACATGCACAGACTGTCTCATGGGATTGCTCACACGTGGTACAATGGTGGTTACATTGTTGGAAGGGAAAAAAAAAAAAATAGTGCAATTCTCTTAGGGGCACCTTTAGCCTTTTTGGCTTGGTGTCCATAAGATGAAATGCATGCAAATAGCTTTCATGGTGTCCCTTGTCTCTTAGGTTTTGTGCCACCTATTGAATAAAGGAGGTGCCCTAGTGAAAATATGACTTTTGCTTTATGAAAATGTGAGTAAACCTGCACTGATCAAATTTGCCTCACAGTTTTCCTACCACATTTTCTTTCATTGCTGTGTTTTCCCACCCAAATGGGACAAGTGTAGTGCAATTGATTGAACCATATAAATATAGTATCTTGTATGAATGTTTGTTTTCATACCCAAATTAGAGGATGATATTTCAATCACAATAGATAGAAGTTCACTATGTATCCTTTCTCAGATAGGCTGGTTAGACAATCCTATTTATTTAATACACGGTGGCCAAGAAAACACAGTAATCTACTAACCACTTGACTCTATTTGTCAAAAAGAACCAGTTGTGGGTTCATAGGTAATTGGTGTCTAAGTTTGATATTAAGATGAAATTAAATGTACAGCTATGTCACTAGATACCTAAGACATTACACTACATTGTGCACGTTCTTTTTTTTTTCCTTCAGTTCCTTCAATTGGCAACAATTAATTTATAGTGTGTATGTGTTTTCAGCATCTGTGAAGTTCTCCTGTGGGTTACTCCATTGAGAGTAAGGCTTTACAAGCTGAAATGTGAATGAAGTAAAGCAGTTGTTAAGAAGAGATGGAAAACATTATGTCCTTAATTATGTTCCCACACCTGCATTTATGAATTCCATTTTTGGAGAGAGAGGGAGATGTGGAGGCAATTAAAGAAGTTGCTGTATGGACCCTATTGGCGATGAGTCATTATAGAGTTCACAGGGGCATTACAGCACTGAAGGAAATCCAAGTGCCTAGAGAGATAGAGAAAAGCACCAAGTACTTAATTACTGGTTGTGCAGTTAGAGTTACAATGAAATCATGACATTGAGTTAATAAAATCCACATTAATATTGCCGCTGATGGACACATGCCTATGTTTGAAAAGCTATTTATATAAAGAAATGAACACAATTTTATGTTTTTAAATAGTCATTTTGGTTTCTGCTAAGTGCATTATGAAATGGTATAAAGATTATTAGAGGTTAGGTTTCACAAGCGAGCTTGCTTAATTAGCCTTTGCATTTCCCAACACTTCTCTTAGTTCAGGCAGCAAATACTTATACTCGATGTATTTGCTGAGGACCTACTGTGCGCTAGGGCCAGTATGGTGCTGGCTATTTGACACTGTATCTAGGCAGATCATTTCTTCTTGTAGGCACTTGCTCTACTATTCAAGTAACTGAGAAGCCAATCTGCCTCCAACTCCTGGCTCCTCCTACATGTTCCCAGAGCAGATGCCAGCTCGCTGTGTAACACTGTCTGCATAAAGGCTGTTTAACAGTAGGCCTGCTAAGTCCCTAGGGCTCTAGTCCATACGGCAATGAATGAGTTTCAGGCAAAATAGAAAGAGTGTTGGAATTCTTTTGTGAAAGAAAGAGCTGTTCTCTCAGTACTCAGTAAAAACTTTTGTGGTCATGCTTACCAAAACAAGACACGGACGCAGCAGAGGAAAAGACCACCAACAGCATTTCCCCCCTGCCCCTCACACTCATTAGACCAAACACCCCTGTGAATGTGGATATTATGGACATGGAGCCATCCTATAAAAAATGTGTGGTATATAAAGTTCTACTTGCCATATTTTAAATCCTATAGTATCATACAGGACATTTAAATTTTTTCTTTCATTACAAAAATGAGTGATAGGAGATACCATAAGACAGATGGTTAGGTCCCATTTTTTATATCATTAAAGGAAAATTGCATGTATTTTGCTCAGTACAATATGAGAGATCATTTAGGGAAAAGCACATTTACTAAATAAACATTTTCTGTGGAAGCGTTTCAGCATAAATATTTTCAGTGTAATTGAATTTTTCATTTATGGTGCTCATATTTTTAAAAACCAACTAGCTCACCTTTTTATTTAGGTGGCTTTCGTTATTGTTATAATTGCTGAAATGCATAGGATAACAGCTTTACTGGCACCAATTATGGGCCACAAATTTCTTCTCATGTTGACTCTTGCCAACATCTTAAGAAACCGTGCTTTGTGTTTCTTCTCGACGACCATCACTTCCAAATTTGCATGAACTAGTATATTCACTTATTTCTGAAGCTTGTCACTTCTTTACTAAAATGTGCAGCTTCTTTGGCTTTATGTTTAAGGAAAGTTTAGAGGCATTCCGATCATTCATAACATTTTAGATCATTGTAAATTGGACAATTCATGTCAAACTTATTAGTGGAGAATTTCTCTTGGATTTTCTAGTACTACCAGACTCTGTGTTGGCTCAATTGGTATCTGTGTCTTCCCCAGTGCAGAAGATATCAGCCACACACAGTCTGTGTTTGTGTTTTTGCTCCTAGAACTTACTTCATAGGCCTGTAATAAAAATTAAGTAAAATGATCCATATCTAATGCTTAGCAAAGTACCTGACAGATTGCAAACTCTCAATAAATGCTAGTTTAATACACACACACACACACACACACACACACAGAAAATATGGTAATGCTATTTGGCTTCAGATAGACAAGGCTTTCCCAAAGGGATTTTAGAAGGCTGTGAATTGTTTACTGGGCAAAGCACACTGACGTTAGGTCTTTACTTTTCAGTTCTTCCTGACTCATCAATCAAATATTTGTTGACTCCCTATAATGTGTACAGAACTCTTTTGAGTGCTTAGAAAGATGCAAAGTAGTATAAAATAGTTCATTTCTTTAAAGAAGTTACAGCCTAGCCACAGAGCTACCACATCACTCAAGAAAAAGTAATTATTTTTAAACCAATTGCTTTCTTTCTCTGAAGTCCTCAATTATAATAATGACACTATGGTCAATCGTCACCAAAGAATTTAATCAAAGCTCCCAAATCCTGAAAACTTTCATCCATTAATTCTGATTTCAAAAACCATGAAGTATTTTCCCCTACTAAACAGCACTCAAGCTCTAGAACTTCTTAGTTCCTGATCATGGAGGAAATAGTGAGCTGAAACATGGCATATCTTGAATTAATTTTTGCCAGAATCATTACCCAGTTCTGTGATTATGAGTAACATATTTCACTTTTCTGAATCTCAGTTCCTATTTTTAAAACCAGGAAGCCAAAAAACATCACAGAGCCCTCTGACAACTATTACAGATTTCAGCAGCTTTGCTGCCCAGGATGGAATTGTGTTCTTAGAAATTTATCTCCACTATATTAATGTGGTCCCAATGCTCTTGATTCCTCAATAACACATGTCTTAAAAATATCCTTAGAAGGATAATCACAATCATAATTTCACTTGGAAATTTCTTGTCTAAGTTGTGAAAATCATGAGTTATTTTTAAAACTTAAGCAGATAGTAGGTAGAATGATTCAATAGACTTGCACATTTCCTATCTTTATCATTAGACATTTTCCATGTTTGGGAAATTTAAAAAAAACATAAATATATGATAAATATGCTTAAGTGAAAACATAAATGCATCACGCTTAAAAGCTTTCTATATATTTAGTGTAGAGAAAGAACCCCTATAAATATTATAAGCTATTGTTCTGGGGAATATAAATATAGGGAGAACTGGCAATCTTTAAAAGTCTTGATGAAGAGTTAGTAAAATTTTTCTCCATGAGCAACTTGAAATGATTATTTGGATCACCGAATAGTAAAATTTCATCTTCCACTGTATTAGATTAATTTAATGCTAAGATAATTATCCATTGTTATCTCAAGAAAAAAACACCATTTACTTTTTAATCCATGCACATATACATCTAGAACAAAGTCAGTCACATTTTAAATCAATTTTCACTACCTTGTCTACCTCTGGATCTAAATAAAAATAAATTCTAAGAAATGAGGAAATAACTATAAGATAGAAACTATTCCTTTTAATATTCTAATTTTTTTCCTTTCAGGAACTCAAGTTCCACCAAGAATCCATTAATCCTACTAAGATACGGAGAGGCTGTGAAGAGGAACAATTGATTTTTTTGCTGAGAAGCTCTTCTTAGGAATTCTCTAAGTTTTTGGAAACAGTAGACAACAATGACCAAAACAACCCCAAAGCATTGCGTAAGTTCTCCAAGCCACCAGTGGGTCATGCACTGGTGCACCTACAAGGTCCAGCCCCAGTGAGTAGCACATGGGAGAGAGTGTCCGTAATGTGCAGCAGCAACTCATATGCAGGTCTCCTATAAGAACAACATGACTGTATGTATGTGTGCCTAGATGGCTCAGTCGGTTAAGCATCTGCCTTCAGCTCATGTCATGATCCCAGGGTCTTGGGATTGGGTCCACCATCGGGCTATGTGCTCAGTGGGGAGTCTGCTTCAGTTTTTCCCTCTTCTTCTACCTCCTTGCTCCTGCTGTCTCTCTTGCACACTTAAAAAAAAAAAAAAGACAATACTGTATTCTTGAGCAAAGTAGTGTCCTTCTGGCAATGTCTAGAATAGGATTCTATCAGTGGTATCCACTATGATTGAGAATACTTAGGGATACCAACGGATACTTTTACACTGAACTTCAGAGCCTGCATCTGGTCCTTGATTTTGCCTGGTGCTTGCCACTTACTAGCAAATTTCAGCATCTCACATTTCTCAGGGGAACCAAATTACTCCAGTCTTATTTCCAGCTCTTGTGCAAAAGTGGCTGAAAGGTTCTATACCTTCCCTCAACCCATCCCCCCTGTACCTGTGAACTTCAGCCAGGTACACACTAGATAGCACAGTTACTCTTGAAGTGCCTGGCCTCCTTTGCATTTAAGGTTTAGCCATGTCTTGTGGATGTAGCATTAGTTTTCCTTATCTACTTGGGTTCCCTCTCTGAATTTGAAATAATCAGTGTTGAGACTTTGGATACCTGAGAATTTGATTCAGGCCTCTGACTACCCTGCCTCCTCAACCACAAGTATCAAGCACCAGGGCACGGGCTGCCTGCCTTTCATTTCTCAGTTAAAAACTGTACACTGTACATGTGGACTGAAAGTTCTCAGATGAAGGATTCCTTCTACAAAAAAAAAAAAAGTCAGAAAGGTAAAGATACAGAGGTACAAACGATAAAACAAGGAGACTAGCATTTAACTAATAATAACAACAATAATAATAGTGATAATAATATTAAATTAATAAGATAAAGAATTTCTACCTCTTAGGCACTGTGTTTAATGCTAAACACAGTATTTAATCTTAGGACAATCCTATGAGGAGATATGCTATCCCAAATTTATAGGTGGTTGTATATTTGAGATAGGGTGGTTGGGTAGGTAGACGAGACAAGCAGAGATTTTGGAAAAACCTTCAGGTTAGAATTGAAAGAAAAACTTAACAGATGAGTTATGTTTGGCAACTGGCTAATGTCCAAGAGCAATCAGCAAATTAGTAAATCTTTTCCATGTCAACCAACCTAATGTGTGTTCACAGGGGAATGGTTTACACATTTCCTTGATGATGTCTTTATTGGAGCCAACTGCTACTCTGAGACAGTCCTCACAATTGAGGAATAACTGCCAGTTCTGCACAATTGTGACTCCTGGAGGACAGTGACTATAAATTGTTTAGCTTATGTCTCTCATAATGCTTTAAATTGAGGCTCACCTAGGGTAAGTTCAGGCAGATTGTTGAAACATCCTGTTGAGAGGATTAGCATACATCATAAACGATCTCAAACTATCCATTAACATCAGGGCTGAAAAAATGAAGACCCCTCAATTCTCAGATCTGGAAAGTTGGGGTATCTATGACAACTTAATAAAATTACTCTCTCATGATTTGGTGAACTGGATTTCTTTTCACAATTTGGAGAGCTAAACTTCTGCCAAGAAAGATATATTTTGTAGATGTGTTGGAATAGAAAGCGAACTATGAGTTTTTATGAAGATGACAATTTTTTGGGAATGAAAGAGATTATCTCTCACATCACCAGAGTTCCTGTGACTTCTGGCTTCTGAAGAAGGCCAGTGGGGACCACCATTAGGGGACCAGAGGAGAGAGAAGTAGGAGGGTGGGGTATTTATGTATTTGGCTCTCTCCATGAAAGATTGTCTTGGGCTGCCTATGTCCCTTGACTGAAGATCTTTTTCCTTCCAGGTTAGGCAACTGGCTCTTCTCACTCATTCCTTCAGGCCCAGGAATGGTAAGTCACCTCCAAGCTCCAACATTTTCCCCCGTGGTAACCTACATTTAGACACTTGGAAACAACCCACTGTAAAGAAACCCTCACTGAATTACCCCTCTTGAATACACCATTTGTTTTCTCTTAGAACACTTACTGAAAGAACCTTAACCTCCCCCACCACCAGACATATAACACCCCTAGATTTATTCCATGTCCGCCTTCTCCACCATCCTTTTTTTAGAAGAGCTTTTGTTTGTTTGTTTGTTTGTTTAATTCTCAGGTTAAACCTACTAATCTTTACCTTTCTGTCTTTAACATTTTTCCACTTTCCAAAAGGCTATTGTCACCTCTCTTTTTATCCATTGCTTAATGTTAGCATTAAATCACATTATTCCTGCTCTTGCTGTAATCGAGGTTGAGTTTTCTGAATATAAAAGGCTGATACAGCCAAAGGAATTACAAAGACTCAAAATTCTCTGTGAACATAAACTGCAAATGGCATAAATGACTTTTGCTAGTTGCAAGTGGCCTTGATAACACAAGTAGTGCTATATGTGAAGAGTGCTAATGTGAAAGTGGCTTTGTCACTTGAGACTAATGTGTTTTAGGTGAAAAACATGTCTTATGGTACAGAAATTTTCGATAATTCTTATCTCTGTCAGTTGCTTTGAATCTCTCAATTGACCCTGGAGTAGTCAGGGCAATAGCCTTTGTATCTACAGAATATAAAAGCAAACCTTCAAAGTTAAAGAGAAACTTTCCTCTATTGATTCATTTATCAAACATGTATTCTATGCCTACTGCATGTCAGACACTATGTTTGGTTTATAGATTTCAAAAACGAATAGGACACAATCTCTGTCTTCGAGGAACTCTATCTCACAGATAGCAGCAAGAGGAAGAAACATAAGCAGAAAAGGGAATACTATGTGATAAAAGCAGTAATAGAGAACCTAAACTAAATCGACAAGAGTGGACATGTACTACTACTGCCTGGGGACATATCCTCCTGAATGTCCTGTAGGAACTTCAAACTCAACAAAGTCCAAAGGAAACATATCATCATTTATCTTAAATATGCTTTCCTGTATTTCTTTCTATTTCTAGGTGTCATTCAGTCACCTAAGATATGAACCAGGGCATCAACCATATTCAATCAATCAATTACAAATGGCTGCCAATTTAACTCCTTCAAAGGAATAGAAAGAGAGAACTGACCAAGCACAAGAGTTAGAACTGATAACAATGATGACAGCTCAACTGGGTTGGAGATTAGGATGGGCTAGTCCTCATGTCTACAGGTATTCCTCCAATAATGTTCAAACAACAAAGTTCATCATTGAATGATTTAACTCTTCAGAGACAACTAATGAGATTCTTATACTAGACTTACTAGGATTTCATTTTCACACCAATGTCCCTGGAAATGTATATGTTCTCCTTTGAGGTGAGGGTGGGAAAAGTAATTATTTCAAACACACTAAAGAATTATTACTTTTCCTGAAAGATGCTACATATGGAGTATATTTCACATACGAATATTTTTTTAAGCCAAAAAGAAGTTGAGACTCACTGAGCAAGGCCAAAAGAATAAGAGGAAATAGAGTGTCTCTGCATACCTATCACTGGTCATGATACTAATCTGCCTCTCAAGAGAGAGATTATTTCTCTTTAATTTAGAGTTTTATGATAAAACCTTCCTTAAGATTTGAGTAAACATAGGATATAATGTAATTTCATTTGAAATAGATTTTTATCAAGACCAAAGATTCACTGAAATGCCTACAAAGCATTAAGAGATTCTATTTGGAAGTGATAGCAATTTTTTTTTAATCAATCCATCAAAAGCATGTTATCAGTAATAGGAAGGTAATACAATTTGAAAATAGCATTAGGGTAAAATAAATGAAATTCACAAATTATTTAGAATACAGTATGGAATTTTGATGTTTTATGCAAACCGAATAGTATTTCTGCTCTTCAATTTTTGTTCATTTTACAAAGCAACTAAGCTTAAATGTGAATATTCTAAAATTGCTTATGCTAAATAAAATGGATTCTGCATTCCTTTCACATCAGCAGCAAGTGCTTAGCAATTATTGCTGTCACTGGGATGTTATACTGCATCAATCCAGGCACTGAACTCTGATAATGTCGATTTGTGCTTAAAGTTTGAATGGAGTTCAGTGAACAGTTGCATGTTCCCAAGAGGATATTCTCCTTGCTTTGTATGTTTCCATCGTCCCCATAAAAATGCCACATGACTAGGAATAGATCATGACCTTATTTACTTTAGTTTAGTATGTAATAATGCCTTAGACCTGAAACAATTTTCTTTAAGACCATTAAAGCACTCACGAAAATTTATTAATCTTAAGCATGCTCATGTCCTAGTGCAGGAGGAAAAACCTAATATGAAACTTTTAGCTGGAAAACTTCAAAGCATAAAAGTAAAACATTGTCCAAGATCTATTTCTCTCTCTCTCCTCTTTTCTCCCTCCTTCCCCCTCTCTTTCACACACACAAACACTCACACACACACACACACACACGCACACAGAGTAAAACACCTACTGAAAATTATTTTACTTTAGGCTTGAATTGGCACATTGCATTCTTGTTTCTCTCTTATAACTAAAAACAAACAAAAAACACTATTTCTCTTTTGGGGGGGGATATTTATGTTACCTTTCCTTATATATTTATAAAAGTTTTTCTTTAAAATTAAGCAACATAAGGTAAAAACCTTTTGGATAAGAACACTTTATACCACTAAAACAGCCTTTTATGTAGTGCCGCCATAGGAACACCATAATTATAGGAAGACTATTAATTACTCTCTGAGAAAATAGGAAAGTACAAATCTCACTCCTTTTGGAGATAAATATGCCCAAACTTACTTCAAATAGTAGGTTTTTAATCAAAGACGGAAGACAAAACAGAAGAGGAATTTTAATCTTAAAATATAACCTTAGCACATGTAATCCAGCCAGTGGGGTCCAACAATAAGTCAGTACCAAAGTCTAATGACAAAGAGGCTTCACAAAGTCTAGAAATTCTGATGGCTAAAGTACTTATATGAAAGACTTTGTTGTTATTGTTGTTTTGCTGGGATGAACAATATGCAATATTTGATGTTATTTAAGTTTATTAGGAAATGTTTATAATTATGATGTTTTTGAAGACTCCAAAATGTTCTGATTGCTAATTCTTTGAATTTTGGAACCTAAGTCCCAATCTCCAATACTTGAATCTTCTGCTTCCTAGGGATGGGTCTTGTGTTCAAGGATTCTAGGGGTAATCCTATGTTGAAGATGTTCTCATCATGGTGTCAGAAGATAAAATGATAGATAAATGTAAAAACCTCATGACATTTTAGTATATCCATTCCAATGAACCAAAATAAATGAAAAGTTGGAAGTTTTCCTATGCTGTTCCTTGGTTACCACATGAATTGGTCCTGGCTAGCATCCCAGCTATAGTAAAGTTAATACATGCCCTGATTTAGCTAAATGGGAAGCAAAGCAAACTCTCCTGGGGCAACTTGAGGTCCATGAGGTTCTTCCTCCCAATGAAGAAAACCCATGTTGAGATACTTCATCACCTACTAGTGGAAAAAAACAACAACAACAGTATTCCATGTTATGCAGCCTCAAGCCCAAAATGAGAAGCCCAGTTGCTCTCCTCAGTCCTCAGCTCAAAGAGCCTTATTTCATGTTTGTACATCTGGCCATTATAGAAGCACCCTCTGAAAGGAAATGCAGTAGTGATTAAAATGTCATATTTGTTGTTTTCAAAGAGGAAAAGTAGTCACATTGCAGTGGAGAGATCTGTCGATGGACAAAGTGCCATCATGCACCTCCTGGTGTGAGACTCTAGGGAAGACACACATAACTTGTGGCATTCCTGCCCAAAATGCATAACCTGAATCCACTCGTGGGGAAACGTCAGACAAATACAAATTGAGGGACAGTCTGCAAAATCAGTAGCATCTGGTATTCGTAATCCAATGTCATTAAAGACAGAGACACAAAAACTAAATGCAGGGTATACCCCAGGATTGGATGCTGAACAAAAACAAAACAAAATGAAAAGAAAACACCAAAGAACCTATAACAACAGGACAATTTTGAATAAGTTCTTTAGATAATTATATCAATGCCGTTTCCTGGTTTTGATCTATGTATTGGGGTTATGTAAGTGAGTATCTGTGATCTTAAGGAATATACCGTGAAATATTTAGTAATAAAAAAGAGCATGACCTGCAACTTATTCTCAAATGACTTAGAAAAGAAACACATGCAAGCACACATGCACACACACGGGAAGAAGGAAGGCAAAGATGAGACACAGCAAATGTGCCCAAATGTTAACAACTGGTGAATCTGCAAAAAAAGTAAATATGAGTTCTTCATTCTCTTCCTCCAACTTTTCTATACATTTCAAATTATGTCAAAATAAGAAGCTTTAAAAACATTATATATGTCAAGTGTAGAGATGTTATTAATTCTTGAAGGTTTTGTTAGCTCATTTGCATTTCTTATGATACATATTGTACGGATGTAGGATGGGATCAGATGAAAACAACTTTTTGCCCCAGCCAGTGATTATTTTGTTGAAGGTTTGATAGTTTCTTGTCTGTTTGCTGTTGGCCAACACAACGACACTGTGTCTAGTAAGCACACACCACAATGAAATGGTGTTTGTCTTAATTATTTTCATAGGGAAAAAATGCTCTTATTCTAATTATATCCCAAGTCAATGGTGGGCAACTATTAACACTTGGAAGACATCTTTTGATATAGGCTCAAACAGAAGCATTAACAACTTGACATTTGCTCCCACTTCCACTGCAGTCACTGTCAAGGAGATACCAAAACAAATATGGGACTCGCAGAGCACTGAAGCCAAACAACTGGCCTGCCCTTTCTGGAATGTTGGGAAGCCAAGGGACAGAGCTAGGGGCCAGGAGACTCCAGGTTCTCTCCAGCTAGCTCAAGACGAATCTCAGTCATAGACATACAAACCGTTTCAGAGAAGGAGTAGAATGGATATTTTTGCATGTCAGTATTTTTGGCTTAATCTCATGTTCATTCTTTTGGGTTCCTTTTATGAAAACCAAGAATCTCAAGCTAAGGGGGCACCTGGGTGGCTCAGTGGGTTAAGCCTCTGCCTTCGGCTCAGGTCGTGATCTCAGGGTCCTGGGATCGAGCCCCGCATGGGGCTCTCTGCTCAGCGAGGAGCCTGCTTCTTCCTCTCTCTCTGCCTGCCTCTCTGCCTACTTGCGATCTCTCTCTGTCAAATAAATAAATAAAATCTCAAAAAAAAAAAGACTCTCAAGCTAATACAACATTGAATGTTAATTATATCTTTATAGTAAAAAAGTGGGAAAAAATTGAGAATCTCTTAGTTGCTGGGTAGAGGTGAACCATGTCTAAAAGTAGAAATATAGATTTCAGTAACAATCAGATGGGTCCTGCCTATGATAATTCACAGCTACACAGATAACAGGAGAGTATGAATCACAGATAATGCAAAATTAAAACTATTTAACATGGCCTCATTGAGGTTGACACCAAACAGTAGTGTCTGATTATAAAGGACTCACTACAGATTGTCTGGATAAATTTGTTCAACTTCTCTATCTGAATTGTTCTTGCACCAGGGTAACTATTTAAGATAAGGAAACCCTACAGACAGAGGCAAAATATTAACTAAAATAATGTCACCATAAATTTGTGCTGTTGTGCATGTGAAGCAGTTTAGTCTAAAATGGTCAACGTAAGAGCAGATTTACTGCCGGTAACTATCAGAGGAAAATACAGTCTTTCATGAAGTCAAAGTTAAGTTTACCCTCAGAGAAAAACCCTTGACCATGAGAGCTGAACTGTTTCCAATGCCTGAGTTATACCCTCCTAAGAAACCATCCCTAGAGGATGATTTATTATTTCTTTTGGCCAGTGGAGTATTAGTAGCTATATAATATTCTCATTCATAGATGCATAGTATCTTCATGAATTAAGAAATTTGGAGGGGAACAATCTATGTTCCAGAACTCTTCGTTCTAATTACAGGCTGTGTAAACTGTGCACAGGCTTACTTGATCTCTTTTTCTCAGTTTTCTCATCTATAAAATGGGTATAAAAAAGAAAATGGGTATAAAAATAGCACATGCATAATGGGACTATTGAGAAGAAGCTTAATGGAATCAAGTTATAATATCTTTAGCATCATGTGCAGTATTTAATTATTGTTAAATAAATATTGGTTAATTTTCTACACACAGGCATGTAAGGGATATCTATATATATAATCTATACAATTTAGAGTCTTTGGACTAGGGTTACCAAATTGAAATATGACAAAAGGAAGATTTTAACCTCACTAACAGTTTTATTTGTTTATCTTGATTTTTGTAAGGTCTGAGTTCTCTTATGCTTATCCATACATTTAGGCATATGAAGTCTTAAAAATGGTTTTAATATAAGTCAACTGGTTTATACCCCATATTGCATTGCCTCCCCTTTCTGCATCCCACTCCCTAGCTCCAGGACAAAAGAGAAGTTGGAATGAGTCGGTGCCTTGGCAGCCTGCCTTCCCTCCCCGGGTAGCGGCTAACAAGACAAATAAAGGTTGTGTTGTTTGTCTCAAGATAGCATCAACACAGCCTGCGGCAACACTGTCAGCACCAGCCCTGCGATGCCAGCGAATCGCTGGGAGTGCCACTGTGCTCGTGCCAATTTGCTGCCTGGGCTCCTTCAAAAGCCACATCAAAGTATTTGCCTGTTTCTAAACTTCTTGCCCAGTCTCCTGAAAGAGAGCTTCCAGGACCTCTGCATGGAATCAAGTATGTGGTTCTTCACTTTCTCGTCTCCACCTCCCCAACTGCAAACGTTGGTGAGCCCCTTTTATTCTCTGTGCCCACTTCAGGTGCCTTACGCTTCAGGTGCCTCACAATGACATTCGTAATAATATTTGAAAGCTGTGATAGTTTTTAAGAAACATCCAATGGATTATCTAATGTGCTTATTCGATCTATTATGGAGAATTTGACTCCCATAAATATTTCAACATTTAATAATAAATACTGCTCCATGGATTCAAATGCACACAATTTGTTTGGGAGTCAAAGAGAACAGCATACGGAAGTGATATAGCAACAAAGGGAAGAGAAGGAAGCCAATAAACAGCATTCTAAGTCCCTGCAGTGCATAACTAAGTCTAAATCCTAATGGGGAATATTGTGAAACAGTATAAAATATAAGCTATAGATGATGGTTTGTATTTTATGTGTCACCTTGCCTAGGCTATGGCATCCAGTTGTTTGGGCAAGTGCTAGTCTAGATGTTGCCGTGTAGGCATATGTTAGATGTGATTATCATTTAGAATCACTAGACTTTCAGTAAATAGGTTACCCTTGGTTATGTGCAGGACTTCATCCAGTCCGTTGAAAGCTTTAAAAGCAAGGACTGAGGTTTCCTGATGATCATAGAGTTCTGCCTCAAGATAGAAACCTGCCTGAGTTTCCTAGCCTGCTGGCCTGCCCTGCCAATTTTGGACTCAAGACTGAAACATCAACTCACCCAAATTTATAACCTGCCTTGTAAATTACATACCCACTAACCCCTACATGAGCCAATTCTTTTTAAAAATATCTCAATCTCCTTCTCTCTCTCATTCTCAACATGTATCATACAAAGGTTAAAAATGATGAGTTAGTTATACACCTTCTCTTTCCAATCAGTGATTGAGAGCTACATCCAGAGATAAAGCCCTGGTACCTCTGGCCTGTTATATACATAGCAGAACATCCTTTTTCTTCTATACACATATATACTTTTTTTAGCTTTATTGAAATATAACTGACATATAACATTGTGTAAGCCTAAAGTGTACATTGTGATGATTTGATACACATATATTATTATAAAACAGTTACTGCAATAAGATTAACACTTCCTTTACCTCACATAATTACTGTATTGTTATTGTTGTTGTTATGACGAGAACATTACAGCTCTACTCTCTTGACAACTTTCACGCATACACTATAGCCCTGGAAAAAGCCTGAAAAATCTTCAGGCACAGAAATGAAGACATCAATGACTGGAAGCGGGCTGGAGCACACCCAATTGGTGGGATCCAAAGGATATACAAGAAGCATTGACCTACTTGTTCCATCCACCCTTGTACCTGCTTATTCAAACTTAGAGCTCATCACAAATTCTAAAACAACAACAACAACAACAATAAAACGTAAGATATATCCAGAAGGTTTAGTGGTTAAATTCCAGGCCATGCTGTTGCAGTGGGTCCCATCCCAATCTCTCTCCTCTTCTTTCTCTCTCACCCTGTACTTCTGCTAGTCTTGGTTGCTTGCCTGGTGAGGAAACCCAGACTACCATATCTGTACACCTAGTTACCAGGCACTTGTCAAGGTCATAGCTGCTTCAGTTACCCACTTGTAGTTTTTGTTGAATATGGAAGCAGTGAGAGATGCCCCACCAAATCCCCTGAGTTTCAGACATACTTCCCCCTGACACCATTATTAGAGAAAACACTATCTCTTAGAATCAGGGTCCTTTCTCTGTTTGCAGATCTACTGGCATGAAGGTCCCACAATGACTACACAGAAGCTGTAAGTTTAGGTTAACTAAAAATCTTCGTTTTCTTTGTTTATAGATGACGTGATCTTACATATAGAAAATCCTACAGACTCCACCAGAAAATGATTAAAACTGATCAACAAATTCAATAAAATTTTAGGATACAAATGCCTATAGAAATCACTTGGGTTTATATTCATTAACAACAAAACACATGAAAAAGAAATAAGGAAAGCAATCTCATTCAAAATAACATCAGAAACAATAAAATAGGAATATGTTTAATCAAGGGGGTAAAATACCTGTACACTGAAAATTATAAAACATTGATGAAAGAAATTGAAGAAGACACAAACAAATATTCATGGATCAGGAGATACAATATTATTAAAATGCCCATACTACCAAAAGCCATCTATATATTCAATGCAATCCCTATCAAAATGTTGAAGGCACTTCTCACAGAAATAGAAAAAAAAACTATTTTAAAATCTGTATGGAACCATAAAAGACCTCTAGTAGCCAAAATGATTTTGAAAAAAGAAGAACAAAGCTTGAGGCATCACAATTCCTGATTTTAAACTGTACTTCAAGGATATAGTAATCAATACAGGATGGTACAGGCATCAAAAATAAACACATAGACCAAAGGAACAGAATTGAGGGCCCAGAAATAAACCTAAGTGTATGTGATCAACTAGTATTTGACAAGAAAGACAAGAGTACTCAACCAGGAAAGAATAGTGTCCAGGATAAATGGTGTCAGGAAGACTGGATAACCACATGCAAAAAATGAAAATGGATGGACTTCTGTCTTCCTCGCCAAGTTGGTGCCTTAGCTGAGCCTTCACAAGGCCAGTTCAGTGTTCTCTCAGGCTGACAGTCTGACACAAATGGTATATGTCTATATCATAGACATAGTGGATTCTGTGATCATGTGCCCATGGTTGTGTCTTCTTCACCATAAAGTGGCTTCATTGGTCTGAGACAACAGGACCTCATGACAATAAATCAGACACTCCGTGCATGCTTGAATAGTGGTGCTGGCCAAAGCACTGTGGCTGGCAAAGCAAACCATGAAGTTGGATTACTCCCCCTCCAGGATGGTCCAGAAGGACAATGGCATGAATCTGCCAAGGGGCTGGCTGATTTTCTTGAGGGATTATATCACAACTCTACAGTGAAGAGGGTCTTATATAATCAACTGTCATCACTGGATTTAATGTCCTAATGGGATAATACTTCTAGAGAAGACCATAAATGTGAGTTGCCCAGGTGCAGCAAATGTAGACAAGTTGGAGCTATGGGACACCCATGTCTGTGACTTCTTTGTACTCCAGGCCTGTTTGGGCTTGGTCCAGAGTGTACCATTTCTTTTTGTGCAGGAGACTATCACTGTACCCACTTTACCTTATGACCGACTGTCAGTCTGACAACACTCAGAACAAGATATGCATTTCTGAGCACATCATTTAATGTTCCAATGTCAGGGATTCAGTATTCTGTAAGCAGAAAAACATGTAATGGCTATTTTTTCAATGCATACACCACATTCTTAAAGGAGTTACCCCAAAAGTGTAGGATATTCTCTCCAAGTTAGTGCATTAGATGAGCCTTTATGAGGCCACTGAATATGGCTTAGACTTCTCCTGAGTCATTTAACATATTTATTGGTTGTTGCGGAAGGGTAAGTTTCAGGTTCTTCCACTTTTTTCCCCCTGATATTACAGTTCTTATTCTACTAGTCTGAGAACCAATGTGAGAGAACTGTTTACTGCCAAGTGTATCCCTCCCAATTATGCTTATAAGGAACTGCGAAAATGATCATCGGGCCAACTGTAAAGTATACTTGGGCCAAGATTTCAACATGTCACATCTTAACAAGGAGCCATGATGGAAACAATTTACTGCTGTATATTCAATGAGTGGGGGAAGGGAACATTATTTTAAATTTATTTTTATTTATTTAGACATTTTTGACAGTTTTAATTGCTTTTTATTTTAATTTCTTTACTATTTATTTTATGTGCCTTAAAAAAAAAGATTTTATTTATTTGACAGAGAGAAACACAGCAAGAGAGGCAACACAAGCAGAGGGAATAGGAGTGGGAGAAGCAGGCAGCCCGATGTGGAGCTTAATCCCAAGACCCTGGGATCATGACCTGAGCCGAAGGCAGAGGCTTAACGACTGAGACACCCTCGTGCCCAATTTTACGTGCTTTTATTTATACGACAAGGAACCATATCTTAACCTAATGAGAAGACTGTACGTCACCTTGACTTTGAACTAGACACAGTGGTTGGAGGGAATTTGGGAATGTGTCCCTTGGAGAATGGATATGTTCTTTGTAGGGGAGGAAAAATGAAATAGATACATTGTGACAAGTAGGAAAGATCATGGAATCTAGTCCAAGTACTAGATGGTATTCAATTCCATTTGGTCTTCCTGAACACAAACAAGAGTACACCCTCAACAAACCTTTGGAGTGAGATTAGGACCACCAGATCAGGTAAAATGTACACTGATAAAATATACACCACTTCCAGGCCTAGGCACTAACTGTATCACATGACCCTCCCCTCTCTCACTGTGCTTGTTAACCATCAGAACGCAGACTACCCCGGAAGTTCTCTGAGGAGGCTTTCGGAGGTTCCAGTGCTGCAACGTGGAAGGAGCTGGAGTCCCTGTCATGACAATGTGAAAAGTGATATAAGCAGGAAATAAACTTTTACTGTGTTAAGCCATTGAACTTTTTGGGAGGATATTTGTTGTAAAAAATAACATTGGTTATGTGAACACAAACACTCTTTTGGAGTCTTTCTATTCATTATCTGGCTGGCTGAAGTCCTCTACTACTTTATTCAAGGAAGTTTAACTGAAACTGTATTACTTTTTCTCTGTCCTATTTAAAAGTATTCATCTGTGGATTTCATGCTTAAATCATAGTTTTATTGGGTATAAAAGTCTTTGTTTATATTTTCTTGCCTTGGGAACTTCATAGGCAATATTAAATTCTGTTCTGGCATTTAATCACCAAGGAGAAATCTGAGATCAGTTTGAATTTTTATTTTTTTTTTTGGTGAATTGATCTTTCTCTAGTGCTATAGGCAAAGAAAATTCTTTTTTGAGTATTTTATTTATTTATTTGAGAGAGAGAGCAAGAGAGCACAAGCAGAGAGAGTGGCAGAGGGAGAAGCAGGCTCCCCACTGAGCAAGAAGCTTGACATGGGGCTCTATCCCAGGACCCCGACATTATGACCTAAGCTGAAGGCAGATGCTTAACCAAATGAGCCACCCAGGTACCTGAGAATTTTTTTTAACAGCTTAATTATAATATGATTGACATAGAAACATTGTATATGTTTAATGTATACAACATGATGTTTTGATATGTATACATTGTGAAATGACCACCACAATCAAACTAATAAATGTGCTAACCACTTCCATATGGTTATCATTTTTTCATTTTCTCATTTTCTGAGAAGACTTATTTAAAACTATCATCTAAGCAAGTTTCAAATATACAATATGGTATTATTAACTACAGTCATTATGCTGTGCATTAGATCCCAAGAACTTATTTCATTTGGAATAATGACACTTTGTATCATTTGAACAATATCATCCCCATTTCTCCCTTTCCCCAGGCCCATAGCAATCATCATTCTACTCCTTACTTCCATGAGTTTGACTGTTTTAGAGTCCACATATAAGTGAGATTATACAGCATTTGTATTTCTCTGTCTGATTTGCTTCACTTAGCACAATTTCCTCAAATTTCATTCATGTTGCTGTAAATGGCAGAAATTACTTCTTCCATAAGGCTGAATACTCTACCTATCTTATATATCTATATGTATCACATATATAATATATATCCATATATATCACATTTTCTTTATCCATTTGCCCACCAATGAACACTTAAGTTGTTTCCATATCTTAGGTATTATGAATAGTGCTGCTTTATTTAAGGTCCATTTTGTCAATTTTTATCATTCTGCATTTATTTATTTATTCACTCACTTTTTATTAAGACTTTCTTCTTTTAGAATGGTTTTAGGTTCACAGCAAAATTGAGGACAAGGTATAGAGATTTCATACATACTCCTGTCCCCACACATGTATAGTCTTCCCCATTATCCACATTCTCCATGGAGTGGTACATTTGTTAGACCTGATAAACCCACACTGAAACATTATCATCCCAAGTCCACAATTCAATTACTGTTTACTCTTGGTATTGTGCCTTCCATGGGTTTGGACAAATGTATAATGATATGGATCTATCATATGGTATCCTCATTTATTTTTAAGGACAGCATGCCCTCTGCAACTACAGATATAATTCTTCCTTTATTTTGGAGGAATTTCTTATGGTGATATTTTCATGGTAGGAAGGATTCTAAAAATCACCCCCAATATTCCACATTCTAATGTCTGGATCCTGGGACTTTGTTGAGTTATTTTTCTCATGATTATGTTGCATTAAATGTCACAGTTGAACATAAATAAAAGATAGGGCAAGAACCATATGATCCTCTCAATAGGTGCAGAGAAAACATTTCACAAAGTACAGCACCCTTTCTGGATTAAAACTTTCACAGTGTAGGGATGGAGGGAACATACCTCAATATCATAAAAGCCATGTATGAAAAGCCCACAATGAATATCATTCTCAGTGAGAAGAAACTGAGAACTTTTCCCCTAAGATCAGGAACATGGCAGGGATTGTCCATTTTCACCACTGCTGTTCAACATAGTACTAGAAGTCCTAGCCTCAGCAATCAGACAACAAAAAGAAATAAAAGGCATCCAAATTGGCAAAGAAAAAGTCAAACTCTCATTCTTTGCAGATGACATGATATTCTGTGGAAAACTCAAAAGACTCCACCCTAAAATTGCTAGAAGTCATACAGGAATTCAGCAAAGTGGCAGGATATAAAATCAATGCATAGAAATCAGTTGGATTCCTATACACTAACAATGAGATAGAAGAAAGAGAAATTAAAGAGTCAGTTCCATTTATAATTGTAACCAAATACATAACATATCCAGGAATAATCCTAACCAAACAGGCAAAAGATCTGTACTCAGAAAACTCCAGAACACTCATGAAAGAAATTGAAGAAGACACAAAGAAATGGAAAGACATTCCATGCTCACAGATTGGAAGAACAAATATTGTTAAAATGTCTATGCTACCTAGAGTAATCTACACATTCAAATCAATCCCTATAAAAATATCATCAACTTTCTTCACAGAGCTGGAACAAATAATCCTAAAATTTGTATGGAACAAGAAAAGACCCTGAATAGCCAAAGGAATATTGAAAAAGAAAACCAAAGCTGGTGGCATCACAATTCCAGATTTCAAGCTCTATTACAAAGCTATAATCATCAAGACAGTATGGTACTGGCACAAAAACAGACACATAGGTCAATGGAACAGAATAGAGAGCCCAGAAATGGACCCTCAACTCTATGGTCAACCAATCTTGACAAAGCAGAAAAGAATATCTAATGGAAAAAAGACAGTCTCTTCAACAAACATTGTTGGGAAAATTGGACAGCCATAGGCAGAAGAATGAAACTGGACCATTTCCTTACACCATACACAAAAATAAACTAAAAATGGATGAAAGACCTCAATGTGAGACAGGAATACATCAAAATCCTTGAGGAGAACACAGGCATCAACCTCTTTGACCTCAGCCACAGCGACTTCTTGCTAGAAATATCTTCAAAGGCAAGGGGAACGAAGTGAAAAATGAACTGTTGGGATTTTATCAAGTTAAAAACTTTTTCACAGCAAAGGAAATAGTTGACAAAACCAAAAGACAACCAACAGAAGAAAATATTTACAAATAACACATCAGATAAAGGGCTAATATCCAAAATCTATAAAGAACTAATCGAACTCACCACCCAAAGAATAAATAATCCAATCAAGAAATGGGCAGACGACATGAACAGACATTTCTGCAAAGAAGACATCCAGTGGCCAACAGACACATGAGAAAATGCTTAATATCACTTGGCATCAGAGAAATACAAATCAAAACCACAACATGATACCACCTCACACCAGTCAGAATGGCTAAAATTAACAAGTCCTGAAATGACAGATGTTGACGAGGGTACAGAGAAAGGGAAACCCTCCTACACTCTTTTTTTTTTTAATATTTTATTTATTTGACAGACAGAGATCACAAGTAGGCAGAGAGGCAAGCAGAGCGAGAGGAGGAAGCAGGCTCCCTGCGGAGCAGAGAGCCCGATGCGGGGCTCGATCCCAGGACCCTGGGATCATGACCTGAGCTGAAGGCAGAGGCTTAACCCACTGAGCCACCCAGGCGCCCCTACTCTCCTACACTCTTGATGGGAATGCAAGCTGGTGCAACCACTCTAGATAACAGTATGGAGGTTCCTTAAAAAGTTGAAAATAGAGCTACCCTACAACCCAGAAATTGCACTACTAGGTATTTATACCGAAGATAAAAATGTAGTGATCCATAGGGCCACCTGTATCCCAATGTTTATAGCAGCAATATCCACAATAGCCAAACTACAGAAAGATCCCAGATGTCCATTGACAGATAAATGGATAAAGAAGGTGTGGTATATATACACAATGGAATATTATGCAGCCAACAAAAAATGAAATCTTGCCATTTGCAATGATGTGGATGGAACTAGAGAGTATTATGTTAAGCAAAATAAGACAATCAGAGAGAAAGAATTATCAAATGATCTCACTGATATGTGGAATTTAAGAAACAAAACAGAGGATCATAGGGGAAGAAAGAAAAAAATGAAACAAGACAAAACCAGAGAGGACAGGGCACCTTGGTAGCTCAGTGCATTAAGCCTCTGCCTTTGGCTCAGGTAATGATCTCGGGGTCCTGGGATCAAGCCCCGCATTGGGCTCTCTGCTCAGCAGGAAGCCTGCTTCCCCCTCTCTCTGCCTGCCTCTCTGCCTACTTGTGATCTCTATCTCTGTCAAATAAATAAATAAAATCTCTTAAAAAAAAAAAAAACAGAGAGGAAAACAAACCATAAGAGACTCTTAATCATAGGAAATAAACTGAAGGGTTGCTTGATGGTAGGGGAGTAGAAGAGGTGACTGGGTGATGGACATTAAGGAAGACATGTGATCTAATGAGCCCTGGGTGTTATATAATACTGATGAATCACAAGCCCTACCTCTGAAACCAATAATAGATTATATGTCAATTAATTGAATTTAAATTAAAAAATGTTTTTAAAAATGTCACAGTTGATCTCACAATAAAAAAATTTAGGGTCAAAGTCTAAGCACATGAGCCCTTTTAAAAGCAGAGTTTTCTCAGGTAGATAACAGATATCAGAAAGATTAGAAAAATCACAAAAAAAAAAATTGGATGTGCTGCTGCTGGCTTTGAAGATGGATGGGAGTCCATGACGAGGAATGTAGGAAGCACTCTCAAAGGTGAGACTGATCCACAGTTATCAGCCAGGAAACAGAGACATCAGTCCTGTAGCTGCAAAAAACTGAATTTTGCTATCAACTTGAATAAGCTCAGAAGCAGATTCTTTCCTGGGTCCTTCATATAAGAGCACAGTTGGTCAACTCCTTGATTTTGGCCTTGTGAAGCCCTAAACAGAAAATTCAGTTGAGCTATGCCCAATTTCTAATCTGTAGAAACTATGAGATAATAAATGAGTATTGTTTTAAAGTGCTAAATTTATTTTTTTAATTGTTATGCAGAATGGAAAATGAAGACAACTTTAAAATATTTCTCCTGTATTTTATTCTCTTCTTCAAAATCACCTATTACACTTGGGTTGAATTTTCTCTCTGCCCAACATCTATTTTTCTGTCTATCTTTTGTTCATTACTTCACTTAAAATGGTTTTCTCAATCCTGTCTTTACCTCATTTCAACAGTGACTTGTCTCTCCTGTGCTACTTACAAAGCGGTCTTTATAACTGGTATAAATGGCATTCTCTTTTCTTCTCCTCCGTTTTCCTGAATTACAGCTGTTTCTGTTTATCTCCTTTGGTTGTCATCATCTCTTCCCTACACTTCCAAATTTCTACTCTACACTTATACTTGTAAAATATATTTGTTTTATAAGTCACAACAATATATTTAGACTCAATTTTTTATATACTCCTTATAACATTCTTCTAGTGAATTTTCATCTGTCATTTGTTTTCCCTGTTCTTCTCCTTTAGTTGTAATGTTTTTGTATAGACCCAATGACTTTATCTTGTTTATATCCTTTTTTAATGACAGTAGTTCTCCCTAGACCAGCCATTTGGAAGAGATCTATAGAAAGAGAGGTCAGGTCAGAGTCCCAGCATGGCAGAAATTGTCCCTTGTACACCCTGGGGTTTCTTTGGATAAAGGGCTGTGCATGTGAGTGAACGTTTTAGTTTTCACATTTCCCCCACAGTATATTATTATAGGGCTGCTATCAACTCAAAGATGTCCTCTTCTACTCCTCCTCAACCACAAATTCTCTGCAAAGATACAATGTCTAATGTTTTCCTCACCATCCCCCCTGCCCCAGCCTCCTTCCCTCATTTCATCACCCTACCCAAAAATGATGAAAGCTCTGAAAACCACCCTACATACCCTGTTTTTACTGTTCCAAATAGAGCATTCTTTTTCTCTCTCAGATTGTGCCTCCTACTTGGTAGAGCTGTTTTCAATCAGTTTTCCTGAGATTTATACGTTCTTTTTTTTTTAATTTTATTTATTTATTTATATGATAGAGACCACAAGTAGACAGAGAGGCAGACAGAGAGAGAGGAAGGGAAGCAGGCTCCCTGCTGAACAGAGAGCCCGATGCGGTGCTCGATCCCAGGACCCTGGGATCATGACCTGAGCCGAAGGCAGAGGCTTTAACCCACTGAGCCACCCATGCGCCCCAGATCTATACGTTCTTGTATACTTTCTAAGTATTTTTCCAAGCCCTCTTCAATCTGAACTTTATTAAGCATATATTGTGGTTTGACCCAAGCTTATATATGGCATATGTATGAATAGGAGGAAGCTTTGACCATGTTAGACAAATTTTGACTATTAAAGTTTTATGGGGTTTATTTGATTAAAAATTTTTTTTAAGCAGGAGATGGAAGGGTTGGTCAAAAAAACAGTATCTTTAAAAAATTTTTATTTATTTATTTTAGGGAAAGAGAGCGGGGGTTGGGGCAGGGGAGAGGGAGAGAGAATCTCAAGCAGACTCCCTGCTGAGCATAAAGCCTGATGTCAGGCTTCACATGGGGCTCAATCTCACAACCCTGAGATCATGACCCTGAGCAGAAACCAAGAGTCCTGCGCTCAATGGACTAAGCCATCCAAATGCCCTGAAGAAAACATTATCTTTAAGATGCTAAAACAGTACTGGGTGAGATATATTTGTATGTGAGTGCCTGTTTCTATAGGGTGAAGAGAAAAAGAGAAATGATTAGGCTGTCCACTTGACTGGCCCAAAGTTTTCTGGATGACAAACAATCTGGCCATATATGCTTTTAACTATATTACTCATTATGATATACAAAGTCATATGCATTAACATTTTACCCTTTTACAAATACACAATGTGAAGTAGCCATTAGTGGACCTCTGAAAACGCCTAGATGATAGAGGATAAGCAGAATATGAGTGGGGATAAGATAAGCAGTTCAAAAATTGTATGTAAAGCCATCAGAAGAGTAATCCATAAATATTACATTATAGACAGAATTTATTGGCAAAAATTGTAGATGTCGTGGCGCCTGGGTGGCTCAGTGGGTTAAAGCCTCTGCCTTCAGCTCAGGTCATGATCTCAGGTTCCTGGGATCGAGCCCCACATTGGGCTCTCTCTGCTCAGTGGAGAGCCTGCTTCCCCCTCTCTCTCTGTCTGCCTCTCTGCCTACTTGCGAACTCTGTCAAATAAATAAATAAAATCTTTTAAAAAAATTTAAAAAAATTCTAGATGTCACGTAAGCTATTTTTGTGACTCTTAGAAAAATTACTCTTGAATGTTAAATTCAGGAAAATCAGTGTGATAGAGATAGTAGCATTGCTTCCCACTTTTGGAAATCACAAATACACACCGAAATAGCATTTGAGCCAAAAGCTGCCCATTCAAACATTTGTTATCACAAAGAACCAAAGAACTCTATTCTTTCCCTTTCCCATGTAGGAGTAAATGAATCAATGGAGAGGGAAGGTACGGAAACATGCAGAACTCTATAGAATAAAACCTGAGTGTCAAATGCCGTCATGTCACTGGGCTAGAAGAACCCTGAGACAAATTGGTCAAAAGTAGAATTGCTATTAAAAACCTAGAGGTTCTGTTTATTTTATTATTATTTATCAAGTAAGATCTTCCCTTGGGAACTTTAGAACAAAATGCCTTAAAACCTCAAGTACCTGTATTATTTACACAAAAACATCTTTGCAGTTTCCTCCAGCAGCTACACTGATCCAGTCACCAACAGCATGGAAGCTATTTGAAAAGTCATTTATTTTCTTTTTTCCTTTTTCATTTTGCAATTTTTTAAGAGTTTAACTGTTCACTAAAGGCTACCCAGATGTTCTTTAGACTATCTATAAGCTCATTTTAGAATTATGCCTTAAAATCTTTTTCTTTTTTGCTTTCATTTTCTTTCTCTAAACAATCTTCTCTTTTCTCTGTTAGTTTTTGTCTTGAATGAATATATCAATAATAATCTCATTCTTAGTTTTATGAGCAGCAGAATTTATTAAATAATTCTTTGAGAAACTTCCAATGGCTTCCCACAGCCTTAGAAATAGTATTCTCCCTGACACATCTGCTACAGTATGTTTTAATCACATTTTTTTAACACTATGAGTGCAATGCAATGTATCTCATTAAGTCAGGCAGTAGTAAGAACTCAAATAATGTGATGATCTAGTTGAGCAGGGTGAAGAAAACTAAAGATAAAGGACTAAAGGGCAGAGAGTAAGCTTGTGTGTGGCAAATATACAAATAAATATCAATGTACTCCCATTCCTAATAGAAGAAGCCCTTTTTAAGTTTTTATTTAAATTCCAGTTGTTTAACATACAGTGTGATATTAGTTTCAGGTGTACAATTAAATGATTCAACAGTTTCATATATCATTCTGTGCTTATCATAAGTGTATTTCTTAATTCCCATCACCTCTTTCACCCATCCCCCATCCACCTCCCCTCTGATAACCATCAGTGTGTTCTCTAGTTAAGAGTCTGTTAGGAAGAAGACCTTTTAGATTATTCAAGAACTAGAATCAAAGGAGCCAGGAGAGCATAAACTCAGTCCTAAATGGAAAGACACGGTAAGTTCTAGAATGGACCCATCTCTTGTTTAGTGAAGTAGTTCACTGAATTCACTCCCTCTTCCCAGAAGCTCTTTTAGAAGAAACAACAATCAGAATCTACATGCCAAAAATGCTCCATCCGACAGAATTCTATCCCTAGATAGGTCAGAAGTTAAACAGGGTGATTTCAATGGACCTCTCTGATTTTTAGATTCATTACTTTCCAGAATTACACAATTATTTAGGCTCTAGGACAAATACGGCACATATCAAGAAATAATAACAAAGGGCATGAGTCTGTCTTTGTCAAATAAGTATTCTCTGTATCAGCCACTTGTAGTAAGAATTTGTTAGGAGAATTTGAAGTGACACCTGAATGGCTCGGTCAGGTGGGCATCCAACTCTTGGTTTCAGCTCAAGTCATGATCTTGGGGTTCTAGGATGGGGCTCTTTGTGGGGCTCTGCACTCAGTGGAGTCTGCTTGAGGATTCTCTCTCCCTCTCTCTGTCCCTTCCCCCATTTATGCTCTTTTTGTCTTTCTTTCTCTCCTTCTAAAATAAAAAAGATAAATCTTAAAAAAAAAATTTTGAAATGAGAATCCCAGCAGTGAGATCAGGAATTATTTAAAAGGGGGGAGGGGGGATTAACACACACTAAAATAGTGGAACTATTCGATATCACCTTACTATAAACCTAGTTTAGCAAGTGTTATTAGCTTATATATTCTAATGAGCCATGGTAACAGTAACAAACCATATATCATAGGTCTGTCACTTAAATACACTTTATAGGACCTTAGGTGTCCTGGGAAGTCCCCACCACCCCAGTAAGAGTTCCCAGAGTATCATACATGTCCTTTCATCAAGAAGTGTTTCCTTCTAGGCATTGTTCCTATTTCAACAGGCATTCCAACAGCTATCTCTAGATTCATTCTCTTTGGAGCCACTGTCTCACTGGAGGCATTTAGAGTCTGGATAGCACCAAAGTTCTCTGTGGAAGAGCACTGCATCATGGTCCCTCATCATGTACCATTATGTTCTCAGTCCTTTACAGGACATCTATCTGCCCCTCCCATATAGAGTACCTGATTAACAACAACATTCTCCAGAAGATAACGAGTCCCAGAGTCTACAAAATCTAAGAGTCACAATGTTATATATGCTATCATTAACATACCAAAAAAATTTTTTGATGTGGAAGATTCTCCAATAGAAATGATCCCATATGAAAAACAGAGGTGAAAAAAAGATGAAAAAATGGACAGAACTTAAGTCATCTGTGGGACAATATTGCAAGTGCTAATATGAATGTAATTAGAGGTTCATCTGAAGAAGAGAAAGAGATAGAAAAAGCATTTGAAAAGATAATGATGGAAATCATCTAAGATTTATTAAAAGACATAAATTTATAGATTCAAGACATTCAACAAACCCTAAATGGGATAAGTTCAAAGAAAATCACAACTCAACATGTCAAAAATGAAATGTTAGAAAACAAAGAAAATGAAACAAATCTTAAAAGTAGCTAGAGTAAAATTGTAAGGTGCCCATAGGGGAAAAACAATTCAAATGACCCTGGATTTCTCATTAAAAACCATAGAGGCCATAAGATAGAATATCTTTAAAGTGAAGAGATAAAGAAACTACCAATTTATATTTGCATATCCAATGAAATTACTTTTCAAGAATGTAAGTAAAATAAAGACATTTTCAGATAAAGTAAAATTAAAGGCACTTCTTGCCTATGACTTGTTCTACAAAAGAAGTTCTTCGAGATGTAGGAAAATGATACCAGAAAAAAAACCTGGATCTTTAGGAATGAAGAACAATAGAAGTGGTAAATAGTGAGGTGTTGTGGGTTGAATTATGTTCCCTCAAAAAATACATTAAAGTCCTAATCCCTAGTACCTATGAGTTTTGGAAATCAGGTCTTTGCAGATGTGTTAAGATAGGGTCATGCTGGAGTTGAGGTAGGGCTTAACCTATAGGACTCGTATCCTTACAAGGAGAGGAGAAGGGACATCAAGAAGGATACATGCAGAGGGAAAAGGCCATGTGAAGACACAGACACAAGGAGAAAAGATCACCGTGTGACAATAGAGACATTAAATAATCTAAAAACCCTAATTAAAATGCAGAGATCGACAGAGTAGATTTTCAAAAGCAAGATACTATTAAATGCTACCTATGGGTAAAACACATGAACTGTAAAGACACAGAGAGGTTGAGAGTAAATGAACAGAGTAAAATATACCATGCGATCAGTAAGCATAACAAAGCTGGGGTGGCTATTTTGATATCAGTAAAAAGAGACTTTGAAACAGAAAATATTACCACATATAAAGAAAGATAAATTTTAATGTAAAGAGGATAGTTTATCGGAAAAAATATCAATGTATATGCAATTAGAAGTGGTGCCTCAAAATAAAGCATACATTGACAGAATTAAAGGGGACAATAGACAATACCAACATGATAGTAGGAGATTTTAACACTCCTCTCCAGACATTGAAACAATTAAACAAAATTTTAAAAAATACATAGAAAACTTGAACAGCACTATCAACTACTAGACCTAATTGAAATTTATAGAGACATGTATGTTATTATCAGTTTTTCCAAGAAGTTAAATAGCTTAGAGTTATAGGCCAAATTATCACAGCTATTAAGTAGCAGAGCTGGAAATCAAATGCAGCAAGTGCAACTTCAAAGTCTGTATCCTAACCTGCCCTATCCAGTCATTGTTGGTCCAGCTATTAAATAAGGTGACTATCATGAGATTCTAAAAATTCCCTGAAGAAAATGCTAAGCTTAGGAAATACGTCAGAAGTTATTATACATATTTAACATCATTAGTTGAGTTCATTGAGGTGTAATATAAGAAGGATTGAAAAGATTATTCCAACTCTCCAAATACCAATATATCCATTCCTTGATTCTTAGAAAGCCATAATCAGAATCATTACAAATTGCCATAAGATTTCTTGTGCTTGATTATGAGGTAAGTGTTCTTGAGAATAACAAAACATTGATCTTACACTTTGTATTTTTGTTATGAATGATTCAATAAAACCCTCTCCTGAGTTTTGATTTTAATTAAGAATGTGAAGAGCTGCAGACAATTTTGATAGAGGGGCAAGTGAAGTGGATTAGGAAATAGAGAATATGGTCAGGTAGCAGAAGTGAAGAAAAATAAGTTGGAGATTTCCAGAAGTCCTTCTTTATTCATCAGTTTATCCTAGGGCCAACTTTGAAGAAAATAATTTTTTAATTAAACATAGCAAATGAATATATAAGCGTCTTGTTTGTCATATACATTTAGACTTTATTGATGGATAAAAACACTGAAAGCTAGATGCCAGCTTGGATTAGCAGGAGCTTCTAAGGATGCATAAAATGATGACTGCAGTAGGTCTACAATTTACTCTAGACACAACCTGCTCTCTATAACCTGCCTTCAACCTATGATCTGTCTTTCATAAATCTTAGAAGAGTATCCAAGGTGCACACAGCATTTATATGATATTGACACTTCTACCAATCACAACTTTGCCAAGCTACTCCTTACTTGAACATTGATTTAGACCCCAAGAACTTTACCTTTCCAGTGATTTTTATTAAAATACATATTCTAGTGTTTCAAAAAGCAGCAATATTTGCAGCCTACTAATAAAGCAATCAAATTGACTGCTATTTGATTGATAGCCAAAGCTACCTTTTAACAAACCACAACTTTATAGCCACCTGTCTTCTAATGTGACATTCTAAGAAGCAGAAATATGGTGAGAGGACTTCCAATTTCCTACAGCAAGGTTGTGTGTAGGCTGGTCACACTCTTCCACAGTCTCTATCTACATGCCATAAATTAGCAATTTGATTCACACTCTTATCAAACATTTACTGAACAGATAGAATGTGTCCAGCTCCATATGGGATACAAGGGACAGAAGAGTGAGTAAGAAGCTGCACCTGCCTTTGAAGAACTTACAGACTAGTTTCTATTAGTTCCCTGAGCATACGTTCTAGTTTCATATCACTGGTGCTGTGAAGAAAAGTGTAGTTGATGCTCAGAGTTTGTAGGAGAGGCCCCTAAAAGTAACATTCTTAGTAGAGACTTTAAAGATTAAATGTTATCCATATGAGTTAGGAGGCAGAGTGTTTTGGGCACAACAAATAGCTTGTGCAGACCTGAGGAAAAAGTAGAATGTAGTAGAATGTATGGAGTGTAGACTTCTAATGACGCCAGCAAATTAAGACCTTCAAATATATCCCCCAAAACATAGGACAATACCAAGGATGTACTTTTCTCCCAAATGACATGGAGTTTGGAGGAAGAGTACTTAAATTTCAGTCCATTCCATTCAAAAATATTTGAGTATCTCCATATATGAAGCAGCATAGTGGTAGGCAACTCGGAAATGCCTTGTGATCAGTGCTTTCCACTAAAGAAGATGTGATATTTATACACATGTATATATATGTATCACATCATAAACACAGACACACGCAATGGGATATTACTCAGCCATCAGAAAGAATGAAATCTTACCATTTACATTGACGTGGATGAAACTGGAGGGTATTATGAAGTGAAATGAATCATTCAGAGAAAGACAATTATCATATGGTTTCACTCATGTGTGGAATAATAAGAAATAGAGCAGAGGATCATAAGGGAAGAGAAGGAAAACTGAATGGGAAGAAATCACAGAAGGAGACAAATCCTGAGAGACCCTTACCTACAGAGAACAATCTGAGGGTTGCTGGAGGGAAGGACAGCGGAGGGATGCGGTAACTGGGTGATGGGCATTAAGGAAGGCATTTGATGTAATGAGCCCTGGATGTTATACGCAACTGATGAATGAGTGAGCTCTACATTACATCAGAAACAAATGATGTGCTCTCTGTTGGCTAATTGAATTTAAATTAAAAAAAAAAAAAAACCCTGTATGTGAAACATTCCAAGAGAGATACATGAAACATGAAACAATACAAACTACAATGAAGTGCCAAAGTTAGAGGTTCAGAAAACTCTGTGTAGTGACGTTAGAAAAGGAAGGAGTTTGCGCATCTGGGTGGTGCAGTCAGTTAAGCGTCAGACTCTTGGTTTTGGCTCTTGGTCCTGATCTCGGGGTCATGAGAATCCCACTTTGGGCTCCTCAGTGAGCGCAGAGTCCATTTAAGACTATATCTCTCACTCCCTCTGCCCTCTCCTCTCCTCCATCCCTCTCAAATAAATAAAAAAAAATCAAAAAAAAAGAAAAGAAAGAGAAAGGAAGGAAGGAAGAAAGGAAAGAAGGAATGAGGGAGGGAGGGAGGAAGGGAGGGAGAGGAAGGAAAAGGAAGGAGTCATTTCGTACTGGTACCCTCAGGGCTGGCTATGAAGAGGATAGGAGGTGTCTTCCAGGCTCTGGGGGATGCATCGGGGCAGGTCCAAGCCCAGAAGTAGAGTACACCAGAGTATCAAATAAAGAGCATGATACTGGAAAGCCATGTTTGGCTTTTCTTGGGGAAACAGGTTTATACAGGTTTTGAAACAATTCACGATAACAAGAGGACAAAAGCAAAGGGATGTATGTGCAGTTATGGAGAGGGTGCTGATTGGGAAATGTGGGTCCTACCCTTCATGCAGTCACTAATTCACTGTGTGACCCCAGCCCAAGGACTTAAACCCTGTAGTGGGGGCAAGGGTCAAAGTTTCCTCCTTAGTCACATAAAGGCATAGAGCTAAATGGACTTGAGGGGTTCCTTCTCACTTCTAAGGGGGCTTGTTCTCAGCTAAATTGAATGCTCAGCTATATCATTTTTTCACTAGGTTCCTCTGACTTATGTCAACACTTAAATGCCAAATTTATGCAGACTGGGTGGAAAATGGTAGTCCTTTCAGGTGATTTCAGATTAAAACATCTATCTCAATGGTTCTACAAAATGTAGGAGATGACTGTTTTTTCAAAAAGTCTAGCATCTCATTATCATAGAACAATTCATACTCTTTTCATACTATCTAGTTATGTGTCTGCTTTCCAGCAGATTATAAAATCTTTGATGGCAGGAGCTGTATTTTATGCATTTTTATGTCTTCACCATCTAAGCTTAAAGGTTGACTCACACTAATAGTATTATTTATTATTATTATCCCATGGCCAAATATTTCAAATTATTAATATTTACAGATATTTTTAAAAGTATCATTTCACGTAATCTGCCCTCAAACCTTGTAAGATAGATATTATCTTGATTTCTGATGAGGATATTGATGAGGAAGCTGAAACATATATAGAAGTTTGGCACATCACCCAAGTTCATACAACCAAGTTCACAGATCAGGCAAAACATACTGAAACTCAAACACTGAACTCATACTCTTAAGTACTTGGAGACATTTGACAGATGCTTATTGAATAAATGAATGCAGTACATTGATTACAAAAGGGAAGGGCGTGGGATCCAGGGGTGGGAGGAGATAGACTGAGGATGCTACCCAAAAGAAAGACTATGTCAGTCAAATGGGAGTGCCATAAATAAAGGCATGGAGCAAAGACACCACACCATGGTAGGGGAAAAGTGACGAGGAATTTGTGGTGTTGAAGAGGATGGGGAGAAGTTTGCGGCTAAAGAACTAAACAAGGATCCTTTCACACAGAGCTTTATATGGCTTATGAATAGTCTGGGAACCAGAACCTTGATGGCTCTGACCATTCCAAGTGTTCTAATGGGGACAAAGAGATGAAATACTTGAGAAGAGGGATGTTCTGAAAAATTCTGGCTCTGTCCACGTAGTTGTCCATGAAACTCTTCAAAATCCTTCCTTTACTTCCTGTCTTTGCTATTTCTTTTGCTTCCCTTCTCTTCCTATTTTTCTTTACTCATTACTTCTAGGTCTTTGAAATGCAGCTTAAATATCATCTCCTTTACAAAATTTTCTCTCTCCTCTTCCCCAGTACCTGTCTTACACAACACTGTCATAACATAACATTTTGTTGTAATCATCTGTTCACCTGTTTTTTTAGTCCTTTTTCCCAGGCTGTGGACACTTTGCAGCCAGTCTCCCCTTCCTTCTCTTGTTGACCAGTTTTAGAAACACGATAAGAAGTAAGTAAATGCTGTTCAATCCATAGATTGTTAATCTGGATATTGACAAACTGTTCATTTACTTGCTAATTTGCAGTTGCTTCCCTATGGCATTTCTATACAGTTGTGGTATAAGACATTGAAAATAACTTCCCCACATTATAGCTACCTCAAGACCACTACTTGTGGTATCAAAATGTCTACACATTTGTAAAGGTAAGCAACTATATGGCAAATAAATGCATGGAACAACCATATTCAGTTTCAACAATCTAGCACAAAGGAAAATAGCCTAGCCATCTAAGGTTTACTGCCAATGTTTTCTTCCTTCTTTTCCAATAAAGACTTACTTCCTGTCAACCCACTGCAGTTTCAAAACACCACCACTCTCCCTTCTTTACTCAGCCTCCAACTGAGTCTGCCACCCAGTTCTCCTTAGCTCATCAGTGAGAAACGTCGCCCCGCTGAAGATGCGAAGTGGACAAGAGAGCCACAGACCCGACCTGTACAGAATGTACACTCCCCAAGGAAAGAAAAAAATATAAGACAGGAGAAATACAGGTGCTACAAGGTCAGAGATAAAGGCACTTCACCCCGTATTTGGTTATCAGGGGAAGTTCTGGCGTCCAAATAATAAATTCGGTTTAGCTAGGAAAAGGGTAAGGATGAGATGATGGGTTTTGGAGAAAACTTATAAGTACAGACAACACATACTTGAAGTTTCCAAGGTGGCTAGAGAAACTAAGAAACTGAGGGTAGTTTCAGTAATTAGAGCCCAGAGGCAGAGAATGTGGTCAGAGTGAACAGAACACGCTGAGGCTTATACATCAGCCTGAAGGGGCTGGTTTTTGCCTTAGGGCAACCATAGCAGGGGATTTAAACTGGAGTGACAGGTCAGTTTTTATTTAGAAAGATCGCTCTGGTCTCCTTCCAGAGAAGAGATTGGTGAGGAACAAAGCTGAGGCAGAGACAGTAGTGAAGAGGCTGCGGTGGTGATACCAGTCAAAAATTTTTGGTTTTTTGGGTGGCTTAGTGGGTTGGGCCTCTGCCTTCGGCTGGGTTCGTGATCTCGGGGTCTTTGGGTCGAGTTCCCCTCAGGCTCTCTGCTTGGCGGGGAGGCTGCTTCCTCCTCTCTCTCTGCCTGCCTTTCTGCCTACTTGTGATCTCTCTCTGTTAAATAAATAAATAAAATCTTTAAAAAAAAATTGGTTTTCTGCAGTTATCTTCATAAAGATGGGCTGAAGGTCAAATGACAGATATTGAACATATGGGACACACTGGAATTGGGAAATAATTTGGAGTAAAAAGAGGATGGAGATGATGCCCTGGACCCCAGGAAAGTCCCTCCTGTCTGGTGAACCCAGTCCAACAGGAATCTTCTCGCTTCTGGGCTTCTATAAACACCGGAACGCTGTTCTCACTTGGTATGTGCCCTGAATTCTGCGCGGTAACCCAGTGACCCGCCTGTGTGCACGCACGGCTAGTTCCATCCTTGATATCCTATGAATATGACGAGGACTGTGGTTGGACTTGCCGGTTATGGTTATTTCCTCTGTGCTGGGATGTTTCAGAAGTTCTCTTTGCGCTGGGTGCTTCCTCTGGGCAAGCAGCCCTGAGCGTGCCCGAAGATGTAGGATGTACCTCCCACAGCTCTGAAGGTCCCAGGCTTCCCTCCGTCATGACATTTCATCGCCATTGTACCAGTTCCCACTGGACTGCAAGGATTAAAGAACGGTGTCTCGTTCTCTCTACAACTCCAGTGCCCAGAAGAATGCTGGAGAGCATGGTGCAAATTCAGTACGTGTGGATTCAGCATATTACTTAGTTTCACCAAAACTGCCATTGTAGGTTAGCAAATCTCCCCCCCCCCCCGCAACAGCCGTGAGGACCTGGCTAGAACGAATAGGGGCTCTGCGTCTCTTAAGTCTTTCAAGCATTTGTATTAATTGAAAATGAGAGAAACTATCATGGGAAATAATCCTAAACTGTTTTCCCAGCTATTTATTCTGCATGTTGATGGAACCAATAACACGAAGGGCAACGAGGAGGAGTAGGTTATGGTTTCCTAATGCGCCACACACCAATCGGACCGCTCCGCGCAAGCCATTTGTAACGTCCTTCGCTTCGTACTCAGGCACCGACAATCAGAAACTGACGCCGAAATGCAATGATTCATTCAAAGTAGACCTGACATCCAAACCTTTCCGAGGTGCACATCTGCATAATTGTATGTGTTATTCATTTTCTGCCTTGCTCAGTCACTCCTCACTCTCCACCGGGAAAATGCCACGAAAACACATTCGCCACGGAGGCCCCCAGTGCCTGAGAAAGCAGAGCTGGGGGAGAGAGAACGACACAAATAAAAAAGACCCTGGTGGCAGCATTCCCATCGTCGTGTCGTTTCCTGCCAGCCTGGCCTTCCATTTATGTCTGGGTGCTGGTTCTATCAAACTTCTGTCTTGTATCAATTTTTAGCAGCATGGATAATTTATTGCATCTAGGATGATAGAAAACCAGCTTTATACATCATTCAGCTTGCAAAAGATGTGTAGCTTCAGTTCCTTAATGGTGTCATTTTGGCTGAATGCTATTAACAGATTACCCCTGCCTAGGGCAGTGGAGCATGTGCGCCAGAAAGATAACCTTGTGTTCGTAATTTAATATTAACTGTTTTCTCCATAGTACCTCTTTCCAGTACATTAACAACAAACCAATATGGCCTTGTCCCCTGCGGTCGTATTCTTCAGCAAAAAAATGGATTACATGATAGCAAGTTTCTGAAGATTTCCAATGAAGTATTACAAATCACTCAACACCCGCTCTGCAGAAATGAAAAATAAACAGGCTTAGATTCAATCAAATTTAATTCCTCCAATTTAGCTTTACCGCACTTCAAAGGGTGCTCTTATTAATGTCTTGGTGAACAAATTTAACAGTCATTTTTCCTCCTTCTTAGACGAAAGCCTCCAGTTGTGTTCAACATATAGTGAGATCAAGAAACTGTTTTATTTTATTTTATTTTATTTTATTTTATTTTTAGTGGCTACTCTGTCCCAGTTTGATATAAAAGTGTAAGCCATTTACAGAAAACTCTTTATGGAATTTGTATCCTATGCCATTCCCGGGAGCTCAATTTATATCCTGCCTTAGCTATCATAGCACTGGAGTATTAGTCTTCTCCCTTTGCAAGCAGCTCAGGGCGGTCGGAGGGCCCTATCAGTCTCCACCACTCACATACACAGGCATTATGAGTTTATCTCATCTTCTGCAGCAAGTGCCAGGCCCGATTCATTCCTTTAGGCTACTTTACTAATAACCTATTCCTTATCAGGGCCTCTCCACCTCAGCTTGTGATCAAAGACCCAATTAATGGAATGGAGAAAGGTGAAGCATTCAAATAATGGAGACAGCTGTTTTTCTCTGTTAGAGAAAATCCATTTGTATTGTTATCACACTCGCAAGTTCTGCGGCTCCCGTTTAATTCCGTCTCCCTCTATTTCTGCTGATGATAAAAAAGAAAAAAAAAAGAAAAAGAAAAAAAGGGAAAAAAAGTCACAATGAACTCCGAAGAGAATGGCAGAACCATCACCGTGTTTCAACTCAGTCTGGGCGTTATCGACGCAAAAGTGAAAATACAAGCAGATAAGGGGAGGAAATGTCCAACAAAGACCATATCAAAAAAAATTTTGTAGGTTTTTTTTCAAGCAGCATTCTCTATTCATCACTCTGATTTTTTTGTTCGTTTTTGGCCCTGTACTGTATTGTTCGATGGTCTACCTCAGCAAAGCAGAGGCTAATAATATCTTGAGTTCCACATCAGTTGAAAAGTAATTAAAGGCAGAGAGTAATCATAATTGGTTAGTGGGGACATTTTTATGAACTTCATGCACTCATGGGCCCATGAAACCTTGTGAGAGCTCTGACTTGAACTTGGGTATTTTTCCATGAGTCACACCATTTTCCCCTAAACTGGTTTTTAAACTGTTTGTTTTTTTCCCTTTAAACATTTTAAGCATTTCCTGCCCTCAGTGACATGCATACTTCTTCACTGAGCCCCAACATGAAGTGATTCTCAGACACAGAGTGTGACCATAGCCCCATCATTCCTCCGCTGAAAAAATTGTACTTCTCTGTAAATACTCGGTCCCTCCTGCCTGGAATAGAGCAGGAAAGACCTTCTGGTTTTAGAGCTAATGCTGGGCTGTCTACGTTGTCTCTTAATAAAAGTGGGTCGGATCAAAAGCTGGAAGAGAAACAAAGATAGTCCTTTGCTCTTACTTTGTGTGGAACGTATTTCCTTGTAAGGGTCTAAATCCAGGATTGTTTTTGGTTTTGTCAAATAAGAAGAGAAACATGTACATTGCTTTTCTCCCCTCAGGAGAATTCTCTTGGAAAGCAAGAATGAGAATCACATATTTGAATTCCTGCCTGAACACATATAACTAGCAAAATAAACACGTACAAAGCTACAGTATATGCAATGAATAGAGACAGCAAAATCTTAAAGGGCTGTTCTCCCAGGCTGATAGCTCACATGGGATTCCAGGATGTGTGTGAGACAGAGTGGAAAAAGAAAAAAAGAAAAAAAAAAAACATTATGCATTTGCATATAAGATGAACATTTAAAAGAAGAGTGTATGGAAATAAAGAATAATATGGGCCGCTAAACAGGTTGGTCTTTCTATCATTTTTCCTTGACTTCAACCTTTAAAAACAAAACTTTCAAATTGGCTTTTCACTTCTGTATTGGGATAAAGCAAACCTTTTATTTTCATACCATAGATCTTTGTATCCTTTTCTTAATATTGAACCTAGAGCAAATAAATATAAAATAAAAACCAATCACCTTTCTCACGAAGACATAAAATAGTAAAAGCAGAACTGTCAATAATTTCCCTCAGGCATACTAAAAATATAGAGACACTGTTGGTGTTGATGGAGTAGGAAAACCAAAACAAATTAGAAAATGCAACTTTAATCCTTTAGTTTTGAAGAAAAAGATCTATAGACCTTTTAGTTTTTAGTACATGTTAACTTTATCTACATAAAGGCAATAACATAGTCATACGGTATCCTTTCTCTAACAATCTCCGAATTATGGGGAGAAATATCTTTTTCTTCCCTCTGTTATAGAAGGACTTTGTCAGTCAGGATATGCTAGATTATATTGTGGTCACAACCAACCACAAAAATCTCAGTGGTTTGAAACACTTATTTTTCATTCCCACTGTGTCCAAGGGGGATCAGCAGGGTGTGTTGTCATCACAGATGTTCCAGGACACAGAATGACAAAGGGTCCATCATCTTATGGTGCCATCTTTTTAGTACGATACTTCAGAATCTACCAAGGCAGGAAGGAGAGCGTGAGGAATGCACCCACCATCCCTAGCAAACTTTGACCTGGAAGTGATCTTCGTCACTTCCACTCAATTTCACTGACCCAAAAAGTCACATGGCCCACCTAATTCCAGGGGGGCCATGTTCCAAGAAGGAGATCCAGGTATCCTGGTGAGCACCCATGTCTACCACAGGAACTATTTGTATTCATTCCAGTGATTAAGAAAGGAGAGTATACTTAGAGTTTAAACTTAATGTTTTTTGTATAATCAATCCCTCATTCTAAAAGATGCTATATGATAACTTGATGCCAGGGAAGCCCACTTTCCAAATTTGCTTTTCTATTTTTTTAAGATAGATATTTTGTGTATTACGATTGGAAAACATGATCTTACCCAAAGTATGACTGACTCTGTGATATAGAAAATTCATGTTAGGGTTTTGCCTCACTGTACAATGTCAAGTCCTGGAAGGCAAGACACATATGCAGAATTTTCCCAATTCAAATCTAGTAGGTTTACTGACTAAAAGCACTTTATGTTATATTTGTAGTTAGATTATATCATCTGGTTGAATAGATGGAGTATTCTGGCCTAAGTTATATAAATCTACATTCTTTTCCTTCCTCCCTTCTTCCATTCATTCACATTTTATTTTTTCACCCATGGATTTATTCTGTAAATGTCATTGAGGACCTAGTATAACCAGGCACTTATTAATTTTTTTGTATCTAAGGACCAGGGAGAAAGAGTCTTCCTAGCCCTCAAGAAACCGACTTCAGGGAAGAATCCAGAATATAAAATGTAACTGCGCTATATAAGAAGAAAAGAAGGAAACAATTACTTTTTTTTTTAAACCTACTACTAATAATAATAGCAAAGAATTGTAAACAATTAATGTCGGACACTGCTTGATGCTACTCAGTTTATTTTATTATACAAGTGACAGCAACCTTGAGAAAACATGTGTAGCCCCATCTTCCACCTGCGGTCTGTTTGTGCTGCTTCCCACCTTCCCTGTTGCTCTGGCTTGCTCTACACCAAAGCACATGCCAAAGGCTCCCTTATCTGCCACCAGCACTGCCTCTCACAGGACTTGTCTCAGGGGCTCGTCTTCCTTTGACTCTAAACATCTTCTGTTTCTCCACTTCTTCAGCTCTCTATTACAACCCCCCTCTTCAGTGCCATTAGGAACTCTGAGCCCCATAAGTTCTAAGGTTTATTAAAACTATGCTATGTGACTATTACATACATAACATCTCTCTATTCACTGATCAGCCTTTCTAATAATCTTTGGTTATCTGGAAAAGCAAAGATCCCTTGTCTTTGACCCTCACCAAGGCATAACACTCAATCATGGTCTCATATCCAGGTTCTAGATCTGTACCTCCAGTTTCCTAAATTTGCACTTGAATATATGGAAATCTGTATGCTAAATTAGCCCTAATCATCCTTCTTGAAACCAGATTCTTCCCTCAAAATTTTTACTTTTGCTAAAGCTACATTCAGACAAAATGTTTGACTCACCTATTCACCTTCAGGTCAATCACCAAATACTATAAAATTCTGCCTATAAAATAAACCTTAGTCTTTTCTTCCCTCTGCCCTTAATCCTACCCAGCCTTTTTAACTTCATTTCTATATTCCTGCAAGAGCCTGTTTATGTCTGATAGCTTCTCATCTGTCTTGTCTCTCACCACCTAACCCATTACCACAAGTCAACTTTCCTGAAGGGAAGTTTTTCATTTTTTTGTTTTGAATTATGTTACTCCCCTCTTCAAAAACTGTGATAGTTAGTTTTATATGTTAACTCGACTGGACCCTAGGAGGCTCAGATATTTGGTTAAACATTATTTCTGAGTGTGTCTGTGAAGATGTTTTTATAATAGATTACCATCTGAGTAGTAAACTGAGTAAAGCAAATGGTCCTCTTGAACGTGGGTAGGTATCACTCAATCTGATGAACAGAACAAAAAGACGGAGGAAGGGAAAGAGAATAGGCTTTCTCTGTCTGAACTTGAGCTGAGACATCATCTGCCCTTGGATGACTGGGACTTATCCCACCAGCTTCCCGGTTCTCCAGCTTTCAAAGAGCAAATCATGGGACCCCTCAGCTTCCATAGTCATGTGAGCCAATTTCTTATAATAAACTTCATTAGCTATAGATACATAGTATTATATTTTATATATATATATTATTATTTATATTTATATATAAATATAATATTATATTATATTATATATAATATTATAGAGATAGTCATATACATATAAAAACTGGTTCCATTTCTTTGGAGAACACTAATACAACAACTGACTAAAGTTTCTCATCTGCACAGTTAAAATCAATGTCCATGGCCAGATTTTAAGAGATTCCTTAGTCTGGCACCTCCAATGCTCCCTCCCCCCCCCCCCCCCCCCCCATCTAGACTTCACAGCACATGAATCCTCTGCTCCATTTGAGTTGCTTGTTATAGAAATGCACTCCATGCTTCTTTCAGCCTACAAGTCACTGCTTATATTGTTTAACAAACTGAGAAATCCAACCTAGTCTCAAACATAGCTCAAATTCTACTTCTTCCTAGAGATCTTCTCTACACTTCAATTATACATTTGTTTCTTCTATACTGCTTGTAGACAGTCCTCCTCACTGTGGCCCAAGCAATGCACTGGTGTTTTGTTATTTGACTCCTCACTTTCACTTTCTTGCTGCTTCCACATAAACATGCCACCTCTTTCCTATTGCACTGTAAGTTTTTTTTTTAATTTAAAATCAATTAGCCAACATATCATTCATTATTAGTTTCAGATGCAGTGTTCAGTAATTTTCAGTTGTGTATAACACCCAGCGCTCATCATGTCACATGCCCATTGTCCAATCACCCCATTCCCCCCCCAACTCCCCTCCAGCAACCCTCAATTTGTTTCCTATAGCTAAGAGTCTCTCATGGGTTTTCTCCCTCTCTGAAAATTTCCTCTTCAGTTTTCCCTCCCTTCCTCCATGGTCCTCTTATATTCCACATATGAGTGAGACCATATGATAATTGTCTTTCTCTGATTGACTTATTTCACACTGTAATTTCCAGTCAACTTGAGGCCATATTTCCTGTTTCTTTTCAACTTTTTACAGTAGCTTGCAAAATGTTTCACATAGGAGGTGCTTAATAAATTGCTCTTGAATGAATGAGTAAAGGATCTAAGAAATTTTCCAGTATTTGATTCATATTCTCTTCAGTCTTAAATTCAGATTATGTCTTTAAATCATTTTATAATCCTCTTGCATATTTTCCTAAGTATTACTTAACAACACAATTGTGTTTTATAATGTTAGACAAGAGTTAAATAAGAATAACAAGTAAAGGATAAAACTGTGGTATGGTTTTGAAAGATTCTTATAGATTATAGTAGTATCATTAACAACACTTTTAGGCACAGAAACCCCGAAATTTATATTAATGAGGGAATCAGTCTGTTCTGGAAATAACCAAGAGTTGAGAAAGTTTGTTCCTATGGGATTGGCTCCAAGTATTTGGAAGTTCAGAGTTACCAGAACACTGTCCCTCCCCTATAATAATGAGAAGAGTCTCCTCACCCTAGTATAGCATCAATCAGGAATTTGTTTGTACAGAAAGTACAAGCTGTGGGGGCTTGAAGATCTGGACAATAAAGCCCATTTTGATTTAAAAAATGGGAATATGTGTTTTCTGGTAATCTTTATTCCAATCTGACTCAACTTTCCTACCCCCCCCCACTTATTACATAATTATTCTGTTTCTCCTATCCCAGCAATCTTTTTCTGTTTTTAAAGATTCTATATATTTATTTGAGAGAAAGAAAGAAAGCATGAGTGGGGAGAAGAGGCAGAGGGAGAGAGAGAAGCAGGTTCCCCATGGAACAGGGAGCCCAATGTAGGACTCCATCCCAGGACCCCAGGATCATGACCTGAGCTAAAGACAGATGATTAACTGATTGAGACACCCGGGTACACCTAAGAAGTCTTTTTCTTTTAAAAAGCTTGATTTTTTTCTGGAGAATTCTATACTTGGATTTTATTTCCACACACTCATCTAGAGTAATACAGGTATAAAGATATCATACATTTACAATTGCTTGAACTTATCAAACAATACAGTGTCATCCATATATCCACATATGTCCGTCCTAACTCACTTGATAACAGGTACAGGAAGGCTTCCTTCCCACACCACCATCTCTCTGGTGTCAAAGAAACCACCCTCTGTTTAAAGAGACTTGGGTATGCTCTGGGCAGATAAAGCAATAGATTTCAACAAATCCCAGAGCTTTGACAGGTCTTTCTTCTTCCAGATGATCTTTACCTGTCAATGGACAGGCAGGTGACAATGGATGGTCCTCTCTAGACTGCAGTGAGAAAACTGAGCTCATGGCTCATCAGTCCAAACCACATACAGAGTGCACTCTAATGGCATCAATGTTCCGTTGGCAACTTGGCTCCGCTCAGCTCTTGATGTAGTGGATGGGCTGAGCTGGACCATCCTCTGACGCTGTCTTTCAGAGCCAACACTAGGCCATTTTGTACCTCTGAACAAATTAGAATAAGGCTCTCTTCCTCAAGACAGTTTCTTTTCATCTGTCAGAAAATTGTCATAATATCCTGATTTTGTTGGAACAAGATGGTCTTCTGCTATCTCCAGAAAATTGTCATATCGAATACACAAATCTGTGTTGTCTATCATGTGAATGGCAATGCCTTACATGAGCCTCTTATGCAGTGTGCATGTGCACATCTGTCCGTGCCATGCCTCATTGACCTCGTCACCCAACCATAATTTCATGCCTCTCAGCTTCTCCAAAGTCCTGCTCCATCCAACCCTTTGTCTTCAGTGAACATCTTTGTCATATTCTTAATAGGAATAGAAATTCTTCTAGTGTTTCTTCATGAATCCTGATGCTGGCTTTTGGTGAACTACCTGTATTTTTTATCATAAATTTAAAATATCCATCTAGGCCTATTTGTTAACAGGTTTCTCTTTTTATTCAAAATAAGATTACAAAAATTTTTTTAACCTGTAAAAGAGTACAAACTTGTATTGCTCCTTTTGGGAGCAATTTGGTAATACTTACCAAATTTCAAATATATATTCTTTAACTCAACAATTCTACTTCTAGATATTTAACCTACAGATATGCAAGTGTATAAAAGTGTACACTTAAGGATATTCAATATAAGAAGAAACACTCAAATAATCTAATTATCCTTCAATAGGAGATTAAGCAAACTATGGTACATACCTATGAGAGAATATTAAACAGACCTTAAGAAGAACAGGTTCCAGCAATGTGTAAATCAGAAAAGATTTTTAAGATTCATTCACACATTCATTTATTCATCCTTTTGTTATTTCAGCAAATACTTACCAAGTACCTACTTGAATGATAGACACTGTTCTAGGTATGGCAATTCCACAAGGAATGAGATAGATAAATGTGATCCCTGCCCCATGGAGTTTACAGCAGCGAGAAACAGAAAATAAACAAACTAATAAATAATATAATGTTATACAGTAATTGGGTTAGAAGGAAAAAACAATACCAAACAAGGGAATAGAGAGTGGTGGAGACAGTATTATTTTGGATTGGATCATCTGGATCGCAAGTCCTCTCTGAAAATATAAGGGGCCAGAGTGAAATAAGGAGGTAGGGCATGTAAATATCAATGGGAAAACAGTGCAGGAGGCAGAACAGTAGGTTCAAAGACTAGAAGCAGGGGTGGTACCTGCTATTGAGAAATGGCAGAAAGGATAGTATGCTCAGGGCAGGTAAGAGAGGAGGAAAGTAGAGGAAGAAGTTGAAGATTTAATTGAATTTATAGGGTTTGACATCATTTTTTAACCAAAAATATATTTAGAAAAAGTATAACAAAAAATATTACATTACAAAAGGACACGAAATTTGTCAAGGGTCCTGGTAAAAGCTGTCAGATTGTCTTCTATGACATCGATAGCAATTTGAGTGTGCACCTGCAATGTGTAAGTATTCCTATGAAGTATATTCTCACCAGCATGATTATAACTTTTGAAATAGCTGATCATTTCCCATGTGCTGCCTTCATTGTTGTAATTTGCACTTTGAGATTAAAAATAGTTAAATTTTTGTGATATTCAATGCTCTCTTTTGCATATTTCCCAGATCCTAAACCATAATGGGACCATTTTCATGTTTATTCTTCCTACAGCCCTGCTCTCTGGCACTGTCAGACAGTGAACTGATGAACCGATTCAGTGATGTGCTCGGGCCAAGTCATCCTGACTCACAAGATCCAATTGTGAATTTTCAGGAGTTTTGCAAGCCAATTGTTAAATAAGTGGTAGCATGAAATTGACCATGGTGGAAGTATTCACACCATGTAAATTGACAAATGCTACAAATCAAGACTTTTTTTTTTTTTTTTAGTAGAACCAGCTTACCAGCACAACACTGGTTTAAGCAATCTCTTAAGTTACAAAATAATTAAAACAAAATTATTGCCTCTGGAAATTATTTGAGACATCCAAACCTCTACCAAGAGCTCAATGCTTCCCTCTAATCCCCTGAAAGGGATCCAGCCCATAATTAGCCATGGTAGAAGTAGGATTTTCCACAGGGGAGGCAAAGAGGTAAAGAGGTTAAAAGAACCTGGTTCAGTATGTAGCTGTGTTTTGAGAAATTTTCTCTCTCTCTCTTTCTGTCTCTTTCTGCCATTGCCATTTGGGAGATATGTTGCCTTTCGGATTTTGTCTCTCAGTATCTCTTAGAACCTGGTTCTAAGCAGAAGAAGGAAAGAAAGAAGGAGAGAAAGAAACAAAGGAAGGAAGGAAGGAAAGGAGAGAGAGAAAGAGAGAGGGAGAGAGAGAGAGAGAAAGAAAGAAAGAAAGAAAGGATGGATAGATGGAAGAAAGGAAGGAAGGTGGGAAGGAAGAGGAAGGAAGGAAGGGAAAGTGAGCAAGACAGTGGGCCTGCCTTCAATCTAGGTGCAATGGATTGGTACTGAGTAATAGAGCAAAGACTGAGGACCACTGCCCAGATTTTCCTTGCTATGGACAGAATATTTGTATTTCCCCATGTTCATGTGTTGAAATCCTAACCAATGTGATGGTATTAGGATGTGAGGTTTTGGGAGGTGATTAGTTCATGAATGGAATTAGTGTCTTTATGGAAAGGTTTCTGCAAGGCTCCTAGCCCCTTCTGCCATGTGAGGACATAGTGTAAAGGTGGCCACCCATGAACCAAGAAGTGGACCCTCACCGGACATTCAATCTTGCCAACCTTGATCTTGGACTTTTTGGCCTCTAAAACTGTGAGAAATAAATATTTGATCTTTAAGCCATCCAGTCCATGGGATTTTGTTATCATAGCACCCTAAATGGACTCAGATAATTCTCTTCGTGTATTTTCAGTGTGGTGACTGGCCAGTGATTCAGAGCTTGGAGAACTTGGTTGTAGAGAGTGGAATTGTGTCCACCAGAAAAATAAGTTCCAACATCTAGTACCTGTGAATATAACTTTTTTTGGAGCAATAGGGACTTGGCAGACATAATCAAGATGAGGTCATACTGAGTTAGGGAGGACCCTAAATCCAATGACTGGTTTCTTTATAAAAGAAAGGAGAGGGATACTTAAATAGAGAGATACAAAGGAGACACATAGAAGCAGGCCATGTGATGGTAGAGACAGAGAGTGTATGGAGGCAGCTATCAGCCCAGAGTTGCCGGCAGCCACTGGAAATTAGGAAGAGGCAAGATAAGACTTTTTCTTAGGGACATCAGAGGGAGCCTGGCCCTCTTACACCTTGATTTTGGACTTCAGGCTTCCAGAACCATGAAAGAATAAGTTTCTGTTGTTTTAAGCTATCAAATCTGTGGTACATTACTATAGTAAAGTAGGAAGCTCATACACTGACATCCCTATATCTCTTCTTCATGAGGAAACTAATAGATTACCAGCTCTAAAACCATGGTTTATAACTATGCCCTCCCTATATTCTATACAACAGAACATTATGTTCTAAAGGAATGCTTAGGGGTGCCTGGGTGGCTCAGTGGGTTAAAGCTTCTGCCTTCTGCTCAGGTCATGATCCCAGGGTCTTGGGATCAAGGCCCGCATCGGGCTTTCTGCTCGGCAGGGAGCCTGCTTCCCCCTCTCTCTCTGCCTGCCTCTCTGCCTACTTGTGATCTCTGCCTGGCAAATAAATAAATAAAATCTTTTTTAAAAAAAGGAATGCTATCGAATATAGTATTTTTATGAGTAAAACTATTTGGAGAACTTCATGTATTATAAATAACTAGTAGTGTGGCTATACATCCATCAGGAGAACTGTTTAATCAGGTTGTGTTAAATGCCATTTTCAAATCAGGAAGAACTGAGATACAAGAAAGAAATATGAAAACATAAGCCTCATATTGATTTCCTGAAAACAAACAAACAAACAAATGGTGTGATTTAGGTTTAGTAATAATCTACCAAAGTAGTGGAAACATACTGAAAAATATTTCTGTAAGATCCAGAGGAACTCAGAATAAGCAATAAACAGCATGAGTTTATAACAACCAACCCATGCCAGAGGAACTTGATTGATTTCCTTTCAGTTTCATTACAAAATTAGAGCACAAAGGGAATCCTGTAGTAGACACTGTATATTTGAGCATTAGAAAAATACTTAATTGGATCTCATGAAATCCTGCTTTAAAATTGAAGTAAAATTGGCCTACACACAAACACATTCACACAAATGGAAACAGTTGAGAGGAGTATAAACAAGGAATAATGATAAACAGCAACAGACTGAGTGTATGAAAGAGGCATCCAGTGGTGAGGCAAAAGAATCAGGCTTAGGCGGAGTTCCATTTAACACCAACTGTAATAATCTAGAAAAATGGATTGCATCCCATGTGGTCATTAAAATAGTACAGGATACTGACTAATAGAGTCCTTGAACCCCATGGAGACTAGTAGTTCAATGGGGTCAACACAGCCCCAAAATGGAGGCCAGGTGTAAAATGAAGTTTGCCTTAGAAAGAGAGAGAAAGAGAGAGAATGATGAAGGCCTAGGGCGTAGGGATGGTGGTGCGGGGTTATAGCATCCAGAGACTGACTACACAATAAGAGTAAAACATAACACAACAGTGTTAAAGCCTAAACAAGAGACTTCATATTGATTTAGAGACTGGCATGGGCTGCATGGATAGAAAAGCTCACTTGGGTCTGAGACTGTAAATAATGAAGTCAACTAAAAAATAAGGAAGTAGTTTTCCCCAGTAATTTGTGTCATCAAATGAAATATCAGTGAGGACCTTTCTCATCTCCCTGGTAGAGATTCCTCAGCAGATTATAAAAGTAATTCTCACTGCCATACATGTTAAAGTAATAGATCTCCTTCCGGATATATAATAAAGTATGATAAGAAAGATTGTGTGGGTTGACTGACACGTAAGTTAATATCCATTCGTTCAGCAAATATTTACTAAGCATTTCCCATGTGATAAATCCTTACCTAGGTGTATGTCATTTATTAGTGAACAAAAGTAAGGTCTGCTCTCGTACAGCTTACATTCTAATGGGGTTAACCAGAAAACAAACAAACACGATGCGGAAAAATAAATGAGAGTAAGAAGGAGTAAGGGGACATGTGTTATTTTGGACAGATGGCCAGGGACGGCAACTCTGAGAAGTCCACTCTTGAATGGAAGACTAAATTGAGGGAGCAAATCATGCAGATATATATGATGAGAATTTCCATGAAGAGGAAATAGTCAATGCAAAGGCAGGAGAATATTCAGCGCATTCAGGAAGTGACAAGAAGGCCAGCAGGACAGGAGCAGTTAAGTCAGCAGGAAAGTGGCTGGTAACAGAACCCAGAAGTAATCCGAGACTAGATCCTATAAGGTCATCCTATACCTGCAGCAGTCATAAAATACTCTCCTCGGATCTGCTGTCTGGAGCCTGGTTGCCTGACAAATCCAGCTGCCGCCCCACCGGAGTCACTCCCACATTTGTGCCAAGGTCACATGACCTCCAGGTTACCCCAATCCCCATTCAATGCCTGAACCCGGGAGGAGTACAAACAGAGGCCCATTCTGTCCAGTGCAGGGCTTCTCGGAAAGGTGTCTCTGACCTGGAGACCTCTGAAGCCGTCGCTACAGTGTCCAGAGTGGTCTTCCCTGGTCTTCATCAGTGCCCACCACCACCACCACCATCCTCCCAGCCTCTGAACAGAAGACACCATTCACCTCCTGTCCATTTCTTCCCAAGTGTGGGATGGGCCCTTTCCCTGAAACCATAAAGCCCCTTGTACAATAAATTGGGTCATGTTTGCATCTAACTTATGTGAATCATGAATCGACTGCAATTACTCAGCACCAAAAAAAGAGAGGTGGGGGAGGGGGGAGGACAAAAAGTATTTCAAGGGAAGCACAGGCTCAGAAACGGTGGTAATAGTTACATCTATTTAAGGCCAAAGTCTATACATGAGAGCCCGAGGAAGACCCTTGCCTGCCTGTACATCAGGCTGACACTGGCTAACAGTCTTGCTGTGTCTTCACAAATACCAGCTTTCGGTGAAGCTACCAGAAGCAAGGATAAAATTAGTCTCTAGAGGCATTCAGGTTTGTCTCTCAGCAGTACACATAACCTCTAAATATAAGTCAACTACTATATCTGATAAACAATCCAAGAAAAGCCAATTTGATGGACTTTCCTTTCTGTCCCATTCATTTGTTTGTCTTTCCCTGAATCAAAATTACTCTCTTAGCTACTTTAATTACTATGCATATAAAAACTATAATTTCCGGGATGCCTGGATGGCTCCATTGGTTAAGCATCTGCGTTCAACTCAGGTCATGATCCCGGGGTCCTGGGATCAAGTCCTACATCGGGCTCTGTGCTCCACGGGAAGCCTGCTTCTCCCTCTGCCTGCTGCTCCCTTTGCTTGTGTGCTCCCCCCCTCCCACTGACAAATAAATAAAATATTTTAAAAAAGAAACAAACTATAACTTCCATAGGTCTTGATATATAAGGTAGGAAAGTGAAACTCAGAAACAAATAGGTTTTTCCTAAATTGTTCCACTGGTAAGTGGTAATGTATATATAACAGGCAACATTTTAGTCCCTACTCTCTGTCAAGTTTTGTCATAAAAAATATTTTATTTAATTACAGGAGTTGTTATTTTTCTCATTTCACTAATAAAGGAATTGCAAATAAAGTTATTAAATGATTTGTCCAACGTCCAAGAGGCAAAGCCAAGATTTAATTCCAGGAATGCGTGAACCCAAACTTCAGACTCTTCATGAAGCCCAGAAGGAGGCACCAGCCGGCCTCATCCCGGGGCCCTCCTCCCTTCTAACCGCAAAGAGCCTTGCTATTCCCGTTGAGATGAGAAAAGTTTATGAACCAGGAGGCGTTCTTGAGCAAAGAGTTTGTGATCAACTCTCCCAAAGAAGAATCTACAGATATTTTTGGTAATGCAGCCTTTGCAAATCTATTTATTTAAATACTTATGTAGTGTGTGCTTGGTGGAAATGTTTTACAGAGATAAGCTCATTTAATTCAATTCCCATAATAAACCTATGAGGTAGGAACCTTTATCTCCATTTAACAGAATCTTGCCTAAGGTCGATAGCTCCGAAGCGGTGAGGGGAGGCTTCATCCCAGGCAGTCGGGCTCTGTGTCAGTGCTGTTTGCTTTGAGGCCGGGTCGCCTCTCATGGGCAGCTGAGAAGCAACTCTCCTGTGGACATCCCTTGGTGGGAAAATGACAGATGAGTCCTAGAAGGAGCGAAAAGAATAGGGAGCCACCAGCAAGTTGCTTTCTTTTTTTTTTTTTTTTTTAAGATTTTATTTGTTTGACAGACAGAGATCACAACTAGGCAGAGAGAGTGGAGGAAGCAGGCTCCCTGCCGAGCAGAGAGCCCGATGTGGGGCTCGATCCCAGGACCCTGAGATCATGACCTGAGCAGAAGGCAGAGGCTTAACCCACTGAGCCACCCAGGCACCCCAGCAAGTTGCTTTCTTAAGGAATTATTCCCCAGGCCCTCTTTCCTCCGCAAGGCCAGATCTGGGCCCCATCCCTGTGTCCCTTGAGTACCCTCTTCTCCCACAAGACAGTGTAACAGAGAACTGAAATCCTGGCCTCGGAAGCCACACAAAGCTGGGTTTGCATCTCCACTATCCCACCTATCAGCTGAGTAAGCTTAAGGATATATTTAGACTGTCTGGGTCTCAGTGTTCCTCAGCTGTAAAATGGGGCAACAATAATAACTGTAAAAGATAATAGTAATAGAAATAGTCAAATGCCAAAACATCATAGGTTTTCATAAAGTTTAAATTAAATAAGACAGAAAAGCATTCAAGTGGTAATAAGTACTCAATAAACTTAGCATTTTTAATCATTGCTATCACATTCCTTTGTGATTAAATCTTTACTTATCCATATTCCCCAATATACAGTAAGAGCCTCGTAGCCCCCATGTTTGGCATACAAGAAACATTCAGAAAACGCTCAGGGCCCTCTGAGCCCACAGCACCGCTCTTAATTACACCCTTAGAAACATGACACAGAGCTGTCCCCAGAACGCATCACACCATCACTGATCACGTAGCACGCTCTGCGCCTGCACGTACGTGAACTCCAGGCTTGCTTTCTCCACAGTTTCTCTCTAACCGCGCGGGTTTCCTGTACCATGTGCCTGTTGAGTGCAGTCTGAAAATGGAGAGTGAATGGAGATAATTGGCTATATTATTTTGTGGAATATAAAAGATAATCCCTGCATTCCATTCCAGATGTCTACACAAAGTGAAGTTCTTTATTTTTTTTTCACGATCTGCTTGTCAATAAATGTAATTTTGGGGGAAAATGCTATTTTTTTCTGTGTATATATTTAAATGTTTTCAAAGTTGTTTTTCAAAGAGGAGTGATATTGCCCTAGGGGAAATTTTGTGAGATACTAGGTCTAGAGCTTTTTATAAAAGTCGAGAACAGTTAAATTCACCAACTTAATGTTACTTTTAAACCCAATCTCTAAAGTGGGACAAACTCTAAGAGAGACTCCCTTTTTCTGGTCCTTGTCATTTCCTGTTTCTCTCTGTCGACTCAATGTCCTTTCCATGGTTCAGTTACTCACCTGTCCATTTCCTCTGGGGGAGGAACGAGATGAGTAATCCACCTAAACTCTGCTGGTGTGTCAATGGACTTGACCTCTTTCTGGATCTCAGACAAGCACTGGAAAGCAAGGTGTTTGATAAGAGTCCAGATCATTCCCTGCAATGACTTCCCCTGCAGAAACCAATAAAGCTTCCAGTCTCCATTTCAACTGGCTCATTGTCCTTACCATTTCTACCTATATGTAGCCTAAACTTTGTGGTGAAAATGTTTTTTTAAGAAGCCTTCTTCCTACTAGTCATCTAAGTATTGCTCTTAAAAAAAAGTTTTTATAGGTAGTATTGGCAAGGTTCTCCTTTAAAATGGCATTATTTCTGTCATGTTCTCTCTCTTTACAAAGTCAATATAAACCTTAATATTGTCATGATCTCATTTAATTATTTTAAACCTTTGGACCTCTTGTAAGGCAGATGGACACTTAGTTACTGGGTTGTTTATTGTGTCTTTTGGTGGGTAAATAAGCTAGAAGACTCTCTTCTCTACTGGGACTAGTTCCAAAGGAAGTTTTGATGTTTGTCCGACACTTAAGTTCAAAGACAGAAATAATTTGTGACAATAATAAGCCAGAATACATATACTTTGGAAATTAGTTTGCAGAAGGACTTTGTAAAAGATGTTAAACATTCACATTAGCGTGTGAATTTGAAGAACACAGGAGGTACAAAAAAAGTCTGGCAAAACAAATTCACACATGTTCTTAAAAATCTACAGCTCCTCCCTTCCTTACATAACTTATACCTTACATAAATAGCTTTTTCCACTACATAGATTGTAAAAGACAAACAAACAAACAATAAGCAAAACAAAACTAAAACTCTTTTCTACCACTGCTAATAATTGAAGATGAAGCTAAGACCCCAAGCCACTCCAGGAAAACCTACCAGTACCTTGAGATTTTCACTCTAGACCTTAACGTCTATACTAAATTCTGCCATTGAGGTAGCGTTTCCATCCACAACTGCTCCAATCAACAAGGCCAACAATTCCTGAGAATGTAGGAGTCAAAACACTGGGGGGAAGCCGCTGTAATCTATTTTAGCAACTAGAAACCTTGCTGGAAACTACTGAGGTACAAAGATTCTTGGACATGACTGAGTTGAAATCCCATGAATTCGCCTTAGTGCCCGGCTTTTTCTCAGACGACCCAGTGGTTCCTACATGGTTCTTCGTGCCACTAAATAGCAAGCCTAGTCCTCATACTTCCCTCTTCAAACTCCTCTGGGTCTTTCTCTTCCAGCCCTTTAATGGCAGCCTTCTTTTAGTTTCCTGAACACGTGGAGTGCTTTCCTTCGGGGCAGCTCTTGTACATGCTCTTGCCTCCACATGGAATATTTCCCTGCCCATTCCCAAACATACACCTGCACGCCACCCCCAGACCCCACCTGATTGTAGACTTTTTTACAATTGTTCTTTAATTTTAAGCTAAAGGATGACCCCCTGGACTTTCCCTAGCCACCCTATAAAAGTAGGTCCTCTGAATTCATTATCACAGGATTCAACTAGTTTTCCTTACAACATTTCTCATAATTTATATTATGTAGGCACTTAAACAAAGTTAAACAAAAAACATATATTTCCTTTGTTTACTTATTATCTGCCCCTCCCCTTAGCTTAAAAGGCTATGCCTATTTCTCATTCTACCTCCACGTATGGCAAACGGCATGTAATAGACACTTGGTAAAGGAATGTTTAAGGTACAACCTTCAACGGATGAATGGATAAGGAAGATGTGGTCCATATACACTATGGAGTATGATGCCTCCATCAGAAAGGATGAATACCCAACTTTGGTATCAACATGGATGGGACTGGAAGAGATGATGCAGAGTGAAATAAGTCAAGCAGAGAGAGTCAATTATCATATAGCTTCACTTATTTGTGGAGCATAACAAATAGCATGGAGGACAAGGGGAGTTAGAGAGGAGAAGGGAGTTGGGGGAAATTGGAAGGGGAGGTGAACCATGAGAGACTATGGACTCTGAAAAACAATCTGAGGTGTTTGAAGGGGCGAGGGGGTGGGAGGTTGGGGGAACCAGGTGGTGGGTATTGGAGAGGGCACGGATTGCATGGAGCACTGGGTGTGGTGCAAAAACAATGAATACTGTTATGCTGAAAATAAATTAAAAAAAAAAATGGACAAATGTGAAATAGGAACTAAAAAGGGGAAACAGAGAGAACGATAAAACAATACGTCTGATAATAACCATTTCCTAAGTATTGAAGATCTTATATTCAAAGTCATTGTCCCCTACCGGAGTTCCTCAAGCTTCTCAGCTTATTAGAATCACATGGGGATTTTTTTTTTTTTTTAAGTACCAGGTGCATAGGCTTCATCTCAAAGCAATTAAATCTGAATCTCCGGGAGATGCATCAATGTTTCGGTAGTTTTAAAAGTTCTGTAGGTAATTCTAATGTGCAACTAACTCTAGCTTATTCCAGTAGTTCTCAAACGTGAACTGCATTGGAATCCTGGAGAGCTTGTTAAAACATAAATAAATAAATAAATAAGTAAATAAGTAAATAAATAAAACAAAATAAAATTTAAGTAAATAAATAAAACATAGAGTTTTTTTTTTTTCCCCACTCCCAGGGTTTCTAATGAGTGTGCATTTCTAATGGATTCTCAGGTGATGGTGATGCTGATGCTGCGGGGCTGGGAACCTACATTTTGAGAACCACTAGTTTAAACTTTCAGGTAGATTGCATTGGGCTTAATTGATAGGGAAACAAAAAGGCTTGAAATGAAAATAACAGGATGTTTTCAGCATAGTTTCCACACTCATCACTTCTATGTTGTTCACAATTGAGTAGAGATGCCAGAAGTCACAGAATGGCATTCAGCTGAGGGATGGAGGCACCAGGACAGCCAATACATTGGCAACATACACTGCACTAATTGTATATAAAGAATCATGAGAAGAAAAGGCCCAAGGCATACTAATGAAGAAAGACGATGCCAAGTGTCTCCAAATAGCCTATAACTTCTCTATCCATGCAATCATAAACTCAATTCTCCGAATAATGCCATCTTCAAGTAGACTGACTTCTATATGTGATTTTAAAAAATATCTTTACATCTGCATGCAACATGCAGCCTGTTGGTTTTTAGCAAGTTAACATGCACTTGGAGTAGAAATTAACTGTGCCATTGCTTTAAACTTTTCCTTAATGTTTAATATTTATGCTTCATCTCGAGTGTTCCAACAGTCTGCGGGGGTCAGTTTCCTGGGTAAAGGCAGGGAATGTGATGCATCTTTAAATGCAGCCAGGCTGATCTACACACTTAAGAGCCTCAGTACATCATTTTGCAATCACATATCTCAGAATAATTTATACAATCAATTAAAGATCATTATCAAGGGATGATTTGACAACTGTTGCCATGCCAACCAGTGAAGTAGACAGCGCCTCCGTGTTTAAAGGCTGCACCTGGTGATGGATGTAGCAGATTTTGAGGACTCAGACAGAATCACAGATGTCCAAAGGTGTGGAGGGAACATGATTTAAAGCTTTGATGTTGTGCCATTTTTACTGGCAAAAGGGTGTTGATGGCATGTTGTTCACTTTCTCATTAAAATTCTGTCATTTTTCACAGTGTTCTGCATTCAGAGCTGAAAACTGAAGTGAGAATGCACTTTACAGACTGATAAAATATGATAGCAAAATGGATGATGTTCATTTGCAGGCTGAATTAATTTTTTAAAAAAAGTTTGTGTCAGTGCATTTATGAAAAGCCCGTTAATCAGACGCAACTTTATCAGCCTTAATGGACATATCTTAAACACTTTTACATTAATAATTAAAATTTTGGATGGCAACTGGCTTTCAGTGCATTGAGCTAAGAAGTATTTGAAGTAGGTCATGACAGAGTACAGTAAAAATAAAAATTACACTTTTCCACGTCCATAGTCCCTGATTTCTTGAAACCAGTGGCCATGATCGAACCAACAAAGCTTAAGATTTTGCAAGACAGACTGGTCTTGTCCCTCACTGGGTTATTCCAGAAACCAAAGGAGGTCCAAGGGCATCCCTAAGTATAGACCTTACACTGGTGAGCAACTGAGATGAGACTAGAGCTTACATCTGTGGAATCAGCAAACTGATTCTCCATCCAGCATGCCATAATCCATTGCCCTATTAAAGCATGCCTTTCATAAACCAATTGATTATATGTTGATAAGATGATAGATGCATGGCCCACAATATCTTTATTATAAATGTGATGGTTATAAATTTAGACTACAGCCAGACTGTTTGAGTCTCAACTCCACCACTTGCCACCTATGTGACATTGGGCAAGTTATTGGATCTTGTCCTGCCTCAATTTTCTCATCTGTACAAGGAGGATAAGAACGCTCACAACTCAAGTTTGCTGTGAGGATTAAAGGACTTACAGCGTGTAAAGCCCTTACCACAGTGCCTAAAGGATCTCTCCTCATGGTTGTTATCATTTTCAGTTATCATCATTATCACTCTTTTGCCTATGAAGGCTCTTAGCCTTTCTATAATCAGTTGTCGAAGCAATCACTAATTTTTGCTTTCCGTTCAAGAACATGAGTTGATGTAATGTAATGTGGGAAGTGAACTGCAAAGTCCAACCAATGAGTTACTGTATTGAATGATCACAGGAAAAGTTACATTGAGATAAAACAACCTAACAGACAGAAAAGGAAAGGAAAGATGGCCAGTAGAGCCTAAGAGGCAGAAAAAGTGATGGTATCATCCGATGTTCTATAGCCAAATTTAGGTTCCTTCCACCACCACCTCCTTCCTGGGCTGAAACAAGCTAGGCTAATAGAAGGGAGTCTTTTGTAGAACATAAAAGACCCTGGGATGCTTTAAAGCAAAATGACCACCCGCAGCTGTGCTCAGAGGTTATTTCATCAATAAAAAGGTCTTTTAGAGGCTTCAGTTTGAGACTGGATCTTGAAAGCCTGCTGTCCTTTACCCTCTATTCTCAGAGGCAGGAGGATACTCTTCTCTGCTTGAGGAAAACTAACTGAAACCAAAGAAGTGATGTTCTGGCTTGAGGCTGAGCAGAAAAGAAATGGAACCCTTCGGGCCTGGGTGAAAGGAAAGGGCAAATCGTGGGGGGCACCACACAGCAGATACTCCCTGTGCCAATCCCAGGAGGCCTGTTTGAACTTATAGGTGACTCAGGAGAAAAGTAACATTCCGTGTTCTTGGTATGTGCTTCATCTTCTATTAGTAAGATTTTTTTTTCCTGAAATGGACCATGCCTTCCCATCCTTCCAACATTAAATGCACAAGAAAAGGGGACAAGAACTAAAAACTAACATAACTAAAAACTATTCAAAGATAAACGGTTATCTTGGGTGATGTGAAACACAATAATGATCAATTTGAGAGTAAACACTGGATGTTAAGCAAATTTTGATTTCAATAGCCTCAACTCTGAGTCAAAAGCTAGTGCCCAGATACAAAAGATCATCTACATACCGTTGCCAGTAGGAAAGACTCAGATAATAAGTGCCTCCAAAAGGCATTGAAATTGTCTTTCAAAGTATACTGACACAGGGCTCCTGAGTGGCTCGGTGGGTTAAGCGTCTTCCTTTGGCTCAGGTCATGATGCCAGAGTCCTGGGATCAAGCTTCACATCGGGCTCTCTGCTCATCGAGGAGTCTGCTTCTCTCCCTCTCCCTCTGCCTCCCTGCTCCCCTACTTGAGCTCCCTCTCTAATAAACGAAAATCTTTATAAAGAAAAAAAAAAGTATACTAGCACTATAGTTGATTTTGAATGCACTAAATCTATCTCTAAAATTGGACACAGGACCAATCATTTGTAGAATGATGTACCCATCAGCAAATGGACAAGTTTCCATAGAAGGCCAGTTATATAGGGGCGGTTAAGACATAAAGCACCATGAATATGTATGAACATGCAAGTAAATACCATCAATTTGTATACGTGATTATGCCACCTGAAGATTATACCACCTGCATCATTGGTGCTTGGTTTTTCCTTCTGGTGTCCACCTTTCCTAAAATGTGACTTTAAAAAAATATCTCTGTACCCATATACACAGAAACATACAGCATCACACACACAATGTATACAAAAAATGCTATGTGTGTGGTAAAACATTTAATAGACTCTGCTCTCAGGAGCTTATGATAAAGTTGGAAAGAAAATAACAAATATATGAAGAGCTAGATAAGAAGATACTGATATGAAAAGGACCACAAGGTGATTTATACCTATTTGCCAAATAATTGGTATGAAAGATGTATAGTGTAAGGTTAATATTTCTCTATAAACAACAGCTTTTTCTCTTGGGCCTTCCACTGTTTCATTTATCTTTCTCTTCTTCTTGATTTTGAGAAGTTTCTTTATTTCCAATTTTATTTGAGGGATCAAATATGTATTTTTACGCTTGATATAAATAAAAGAAAAGTCAATATTTGATTATTTATACATGTTTTTCAGTATCATGGAGATAGTATAAGGATCCTGTGCTTAGAACCAATGGAAAAAGAGCTTGTTTTCTAGGTATTGGTTTCAGTTCTTCCCATAATTGTCAATAACTTTTCTTGTGCAGAAAGAAAGTTTACTTGTTCATTTAACAAATAAGCATTTAATGAAAGCCAACTGTATACCAGGCCCCAACATTACAAAGAAAGAAATGTAAGCCATGATTTTGTCCTTTAAGAAAAGATTGTTTTAAATGAAAATAAAAAAATGAGAACTAACCAGTAATCAAATCCCAGGGGCCACTGAACAGTAGAAAACTTTTGAGTTTTCTAAAAATCTCCCAACTTGTTTGATATCTGTGTTGGTCAAACTTTGGGATTTGTTTTGTTTGGTTTTTGTTTGGAGGGGCAATTTTTCTGGCTGCTTTTGTTTGTTTATTGCTATCTCCACAGATATGCTGGTAACAGACCAGAAGTTTTCAGCATCCTGGGAAGGAGATGAGGCCCTCTCTGCATGTTTCTGTGTTCCTTTCTTTCTGCTTCCTTTCCGCCTTAATGCTTTTCCTTCTGTCCTCTCCTGGGGCCATTAAACTCACCTCCTGTCTTCTGCAAAGAGAGGGGAAAAGAGGAGTAGTAAAGGCACACAGAGTAAGACACACAAGCTCATGAAGCCTGTACCACCAGAAGGACAATGGATGCATTGTTGCAAAGAATGGAATATTTTGGAGATGAATCTTCTAACTTGTATTAATCACCAGTCACTGTTCAAGTCACTGGGGACAGAGCCCTGCCTAGAAGACAAGTTAGAGGGTGTGTGTGGGAAGTTCTCCCCAAACAAACGTGAAAGCTTTAGGCAAAGGGATTTTAAAACCCGTGGTTAAAAGAAATGAAATACACATGGAAAGACAGGGAGAGATAAAATGTGAATTTAGTTCAAAGTTACTTTACGACATACAGATGACTTGACTTAAAAAGAGCTGAAACACAAAGTAATTATGAATTTGTTTATAAGACAAAAATATGCTAAAGCAGTGCTAAGATTAGCCTTGTGTCAAGTAAAGGCCTTTATCTCCCCATCTCTTGGATCTGTCTCCTTCAAACCTCAAGTACAAACACTTTGAAAAGAATGATTGCGTATGTTGATTTCATGGTGAACCTAAGAACTTTGTTTGACTTTTTCCTTCAAATTTTCAATGCCACCAGGACAAGAAAAATTAATCCATTTTAGATCCCACAATGCCAAGTCCATTCAGAAGGCACTAGATAAGTAATTTTTTTAATTAAAAAAAAAAGTGGCCCTTAAGCATTATGAGTAGAAACTGTGAGGTCATAAATTTGAATCTTATTTTAAAAATGCATTTTGCAGGGGCACCTGGGTGACTCAGTGGCTTAAGCCTCTGCCTTTGGCTCAGGTCATGATCTCAGGGTCCTGGGATTGAGCCCCACATCTTAGCCTGCTCTCCACACCCTTCTCTGCCTGCCTCTCTGCCTACTTGTGATCTCTCTCTGTCAAAAAAATAAATAAAATCTTTACCAAAAAATGCATTTTGCAGTCTTCATCCTATTATGAAACTAGAGTTTCTCGATTATAGGTCTGATGTCAGATTGATGAGTAATAGTGTTAATAATTTTAGTTAATTTAAACACAAAATTCTTTTCTTTTCAAAATCCTGTCTCAATTGTTTTATTTGATCTCTACAACAAGCCCCCTGACCTTCGTGAATGGATTGGATGGGCAAGATGAAGAACAAGAACTGACATCCATTAACAACTACAGTGTGTCAGGCACTGTGGTGACATGTTGCCTTATTAAATCCTTGTATAAAGTCTGTGAAGGAGCTTTGCTCAAGTCATTTACTTGCTCTGTGACTTAATTTATCTGAAAAAATGAGGATAAGAACAGTATCTAACTTATAAGGTTTTCCTGAAGATTAGATGAATTAGTACATCTTGAGCTTCTAGACAAGGGCACATTAAGTGTGTCATTCTTGTAACTATTACTGTTCCCATTTATAAATAGCACCACTTTTAGATGGAAAAAACTGAGGCTTTGGGAAATAACATAGATGAGCTCAACAGTTGAGAGGGAATTTGAATCCAGATCTACCTGACTCCAATATCCATATTACTGCGGCTTCCAAAATTCTGCAGAGAATAATGTTTATCCATTCATTTGATTAATAGTGATTGAGTCCTTAGCTTTATGTCTATTAGCAAACTGGGTACTTTGGGTGATCAAAGGAGGTATTTTTATACCCCCCTTGGGAGATACACCCATGTGTAAGACAACAATGAAATGATGTGAGATGCATTTCATAGGGCAGGATTAAGCTCATTGCCAAAAAAGTGATGGAGACAGTAAGCGTTTTACATTTCGTGTATACAAGACAGCGCTGTGGGTGGAGGCATTTGGAGACAATGCGCTGGAGAATGCTGGAGTTGTCCTGGATTGCCAAAAATAAATTCTTTATAAAGGAGAAGGGTGAAAATAATGATCATGGTTTTAGGAGATGTAGCCATAATATAAGTATGTCAATACTGGTACAAACTAGTGTTATTTTATTCTAAATATTATTAGAAACAGAATTCATATCAAATATCTAAAACTCAGAAGCAACAATAAGAAAAACAGAGAATACTAGAACTAAGTAAATGTCATAGAATGTAAGTGCCAAGGGGTATGAATCTCTTACAGAAATCAATGTCATGGAAGAAGGGTACTGACAGCACATCCCACCTCTCATATACATAACAGACTCTTTGGATAGGAGTCAAGAGCAAGCAACATGGAAACTGCAGAACAGGCCAAGAGTGTGCCTTTAATAATGGGGCACCATTGGCAAGGACTTGATGGGAGATCATCTAAAAGGCCAGTGAGGGTCCTAATGGCTTCAGGTGTGAAAAGAGGGCCAATCCATGACACATAATGAAAGAAGTCCCCTACCAGCTGGGACAGTCTTTCCAGAAAAGTACTTGACTTCAGGGAATTACGTCTCACTTAAACAAAATGAAGTAGACTTGATCCTGTCCTGTCAGGAAAAACCCTTGCAGGACTTACTTGTCCTTTTTCAGCTCTGATTTCTCTGACTTCCTATTTCTAAGGAATAAAGGTTTTTAAGGGCTTATTTTTTTAAAAAAGACTCATAAGGATTTTTAAGTCATTGAATAGTTCTTATGAAACAATATCATGATGAGTTAAGTGAAAATTAGAACCACATGCCTAAAATTTCCCTGAAAAAATACACATATCCTTTAAAATGAAGGAAGAAAGTGCCAGGAAAAAAACATGTTTTTAATTTGTTTGAGTTGAAAACATTTGAAACATATTTTTAGACATTTACCAAGGATTTTCCAAAAGCCATTGGATTTCTCATAACTCTCTAAAAGATGTCTTTCTTTTGAGGAATGTCAGGGAGTAACTGCTCATTTTCTAACTCAAAATCCTATCTTCCATTGCTTTGGACCGTTACTATCTTTTTTCACACCTGCAAGTTTATTTTGGGTCAAAAATAAAATACTCATAATTATGGCTTTGGGGAAAGAACTAAAGACATTTCACTTTTCTATCTTTTCATTGTTGAGGAAGAAAACATTGATGAGCCTAGAAAATTTAGGGTGAGAATTAGGACTACATGTAGAAAAATTGGATGACCATTCTTATAATTTAGTTGATCATGGGTTAGCGACAGACCTAAATGCTGCCTGTTGTCAGAGGTCTCCATAATGGTCACAGTTAAGCTTTCGAGCTCTTTCTATATGGTTCAAAACTTGTATGAGGACAACCACTGATGCCCTGAGATATTCCATAGAGAAATTACTCCTATGACAATTTTAATGGGCCCTCATCTTATCCACTGGTTAAGAGGGCAGATGAGTTTATCGGACCTACTGCTTGTCCCTTGGCACTAACAGGACAGTTATAGAATCTCGAAGTCACAAATCTACATGGTTACACCATGCCAGAGATAGTGGGAGTCCAGGCATGAATGGTTTTAACATGTGGCCTTGAGTGTGTGAGTGTGTGTGTGTGTGTGTGTGTGTGTGTGAGAGAGAGAGAGAGAGAGAGAGAGAGAGAGAAAGAGAGAGAGAGAGAAGGTATTTGTGTGAATGCATATGAGTGTATACACATGTATATGGGTGGAAGGGGAGGAAAACGACTTACATGACCAAAGGGTTGCTCATTAGTTTTTTACCTCAGAGGAAGCTGTGGCGTAATGAAGTGTCCTATGCTTAAACCTCAGGCGTCAGGATTCAAATTCCATTTCTATCTAATTATGAGGCCTTGGGAAAGTGCTGAATGTGTTTGTCATATTTTCTTCCCTTCTCACATTTTTCTCAAAGGGAAGCTTCCCCTAACCAAAGACTCTGGTGGTTAAGCAGCAATATTGGACTTTATAAAATACTGTCTTCCTGAATGCAGCTGATTGGACCAGAAGTGCATACCTGATCCCATGGCAACCAATGTCTGGGAAATCCAGTAACTGTGAGCCTGACTCAAAGCAATGAGATGAGCTAGGAAGACTTTCTCTTTCTCTCTTCCTCATCCTCTTCATAATCTGCCTGTCAGTGCTGGGAGACATTACTAGAAGTCACAATGTATATATAACTAGAGCTGAAAAAGACATGATGACCTAAAATATATGAAATCTTGATTTTTTAAAAAGATTTTATTTATCTGACAGAGAGTGAGAGGGAGAACACAAGCAGAGGGAGTGGGAGAGGGGGAAGCAGGCTTCTTACTGAGCAGGGAGTCCTTCCCAGGACCCTGGGATCGTGACCAGAGCCGAAAGCAGATGCTCAATGACTGATCCACCCAGGTCCCCTTGAAATCATGATTTTAAAAGGAAGTATCAGGTACACATGATAAGAAACAAGGAGACAAAGGGTGATTGTATCATGTTAGTGACAAAGCGCTAGCTAGTGGTCCATGCCTCTGACATCTTTAAACATCTAGTATGATGCCCTGGGTCCATCTTCATGACACAGAATCTTTTGAGTCTTCTATTCTTGGCTCTTCTCAAGATTTTTATTTTTACTCCATATATATCCCAACAATCACCCCCCCCTTAGCTGAGTTTTCTTGGAGGGTGGGTGGCACTCAAAACCAGGTGCCTAAATGAGTCTTTTGATGACTATGTACCTCATAATGTAAACTCTTTAGGTTACAACAATCTGGGAGAGTTTGGATAATATTCCTTGCAAGCAGTTAGATAGAGTTCCATCTTCTCCACCAGCCTTTGTCAGAGGAGAGGTTTATGCTAATTATAACATCAAATCAGGCTAACCAGAACAGGCAGACCTTAGATGGTGTTCCCAGTTCTTAAACCCAGTATGGATAGTTAGCTGGTGGTCTCGCATTATTTCTTCTCATAAGTCTCCTCCCTCCTATTCTCTTTGGAACACTTGCAGGCTCATTTTCTTCTGAGGTTACCATCAAACACAGATTTTGTGGCTTTGCTTTTATGTTCATAATTTCTCTTCAACCAACACGAAACATCTTGCCTTTCTGGATCTATCCCATACCTACTTTTTCCATGCACTGAATCTTTTCAAGAAAACTTTAAAAAATAAAAGGAGATGGTCATAAGAACTAAGTACCCATTCAGAATTTACCTGGAAGTATCTATTCAGATGTTGTACAAAAAGAAACACAGCTATCTCTGTTTAAAAATTAGAATTGGCAGGAGGAGAGGTGTGCCTGGCTGGCTCAACCAGTAAAGCATATGACTCTTGATCTTCGGGTCATAAATGCAAGCCCCATGTTGGGCATAGAGATTAGATTTGAAAAAAATTAGAATCTGGCACAGAAGATCATTAGTCTCCTGCCTCTTTGTGCTGGGTATGGAGTTCATGACCTGAATATGTGAGTAAAGATCAGAGAAAAATCATGGAGTTGTTTTGTTTTTTTGTTTTTTTTTTGTTTTGTTTTTTAAAGATTTTTTTTAATTTATCCATTTGACAGACAGATCACAAGTAGGCAGAGAGGCAGGCAGAGAGAGAGAGGAGGAAGCAGGCTCCCCACTGAGCAGAGAGCCCGATGCGGGGCTCGATCCCAGGACCCTGGGATCACGACCCGAGCTGAAGGCAGAGGCTTTAACCCACTGAGCCACCCTGGTGCCCCTCATGGAGTTGTTTTAATGCAAGAACTGTAACAAATAGTAGTAACAACAACTATTTTTAAGTGTTAATATGTATAAGCCACTTCACGTGTCTTTTAGTGTTCACAACTATCTTATTAGGAAAGTATTATCCCCATACTAATCTTATTCTAAAATGAGAGAGGCTGAAAAAAAAAAAAAAAAAAAAAACCCTTAAAGTCATAAAGTTAGGACACGGCAGTCCTGAAATACTAATCATGATCTAATTCCAAATTCCTTGCTTTTTTGCCCTACACATAATTGATTTCTTTTGCCTTACCTCCTCTTTTAAAAACAATCAAATCCACCTCTTCAAGCCTTGTTGACACCAGCTGCTGGTGGCAGAGGTCGCCATAAACACTCAATTCATTCCCTCCAGCAGGTTCCCCTGAACCGACACCCAGGGTCCACATCCTGGAATGAGTTTCCCTTTCCCTTGTGCCTTTGGCATTCTGACAAAAACTGACCATTTTTTCTATAACCAACCCCTAAGCTAAACTTGAATGCCCACCCTGTGTGATAATAACTGTCTGCTTGATCAGAGATACTCAACGAATGCTGTACCAAGCCCATGGATGATGCAAAAGGGACAGCTGGGTTAACTGAAATTGAGTGTCTAATGTGTCTTCTGATTTTGATCTTTTAGAAACTGAGATTTTTGAAAAGATTAGAACAAGGAAAAAAACCTTATATTACTATTACACTTTATAGTTTATAACCGTGCCTCTCAACTTTATTGTCTATTGGAATCACCTGGAAATCTTAAACGTACTGACATCTGGCTCCTATCCCCAGAATTGTGATTTGTCACCTAAGCACTGGGATTTTTAAAAGCTTTCCAGGTGATTCTAACGCGTAGCAATTTGGGAACTAGTGGCTTATACCATGTCCACCTCAGTGACCAAGAGCTGCGAATGCAAGCAGATGTGACTCCGTCTTATATTTGAAAAAGCCAGGAAAAAAATGCATATAGTCAATCTGTACTTGTTGGACTTATAAACCTTGGCAGGGTTTCTGGTCTGTAAAATGGGGATAATAACAGTAACTTTATTGTGGAAAGTGTTTGGAAGCTTAAATAAAATCTGGCTTAAAAAGCATTTTGAGGGGCTTCTGGGTGGCTCAGTGGGTTAAGCCTCTGCCTTCAGCTCAGGTCATGATCTCAGGGTCCTGGGATCGAGCCCCGCCTTGGGGGGGGTCTCTGCTCAGAGGGGAGCCTGCTTCACCCTCTCTCTCTGCCTGCCTCTCTGCCACCCTGTGATCTCTCTCCCTCTGTCAAATAAATAAATAAAATCTTTTTTTTTTAAAAAAAGCATTTGAACCATATTTTTTAAGTGCTACCAATTATTATTATTAATATATAACTCAATTACATCCCAAGTCATATTGTGTCACAGTTATTATCTGTTTTCCTCATTGGCTTTATAAATTCCAGGCAGACAGAACCATGACTTTCATCTCTCTCTTCCTAGTGAGCAGTACAGCGTTTGGTCCACTGAAGACAACCAATTGGGATTTACTGAGTAGATAAATGGACAGATGGATTTAAACAAGTGGTATAGTGGGGTGGAAAGCATAATGGGACCGAAAACCAAAGACTAGGGTTTGAACTGTGCCTCTGTCACTTGCTAGCTGTGTGGACATGGGAAGTTCTCCAGCTATGTGAGGGCTTGATTTCTCCATCTGTAGCCAGTAGCCAGTGATTTTGATCACTTAGCATGTGCTGTGGTCTACGGTTCTCATCGGGGTTACGAAGATGAAAAAGACAGGCTTCTCTATTGAGCGGCTCCTGGATCTTGGAAAGAAAAAATTATTTCCCTCCTCTCTTCTTTTCCTGTGCTGAGAATTGTCTCAATGCTTGTTAAATAATAGTAACTATAATAAGACAATAGCATCTTATTTCAAGAGATCCTATAGTCATACCCTAACTACCCATCTTGGTTCTTCCCCCTTAAATAATAGTATAAGGTGCTAGAAGTGACACAATCAGAAGCTTAGCAAGATGCAAATAACTGTTAAACCAAACCTGTGAAGAAATAACAGTTTTTGAGAGCATCTATCACATTCATTTCATCTGAAAGAAAAAAATAACATTCAGTTTTTAATAACATTCTGTGAATAGGACAATAAAACCTTTACAATGGCCTCACATGTAGACTTTCTTTAAGTTTATAGGCAGTCTATGAGTTCATAGTGAAGATTTTAAAATGTTTAAATCTTCATCCCCAAAGCACTTTTCATCTGAAATGAATAGGTATTTAATATGACTTACTGAGATAATTGTCTAAATTAACTGAAATCACATAAAGAGAAAAAAAAAGTCACTCATGTCTTAACTTTCTCACATAAATCCAATAAATATTTTAAAATCTTTCTCTGCATGTGCCCTCTGTTTTCCATCCACAAGATCAAGGCATGTACATACGGGTTGTTCCTCCCTGTTTACTTGATAAACTCTCAACAAGGCATTTTAGAAAAATCGCAAACAGATCTTGGCTTGAATCTAGCCTTTAATACCTACTGGCTGTGCTCTCTACTCTGTTCCACTGGACTATGTGTCTGTTTTTATGCCAGTACCATGCTGTCTTGGTGATCACAGCTTTGTAGTAAAGCTTGAAATCAGGTAATGTGATGACACCAGTTTTATTTTTGTTTTTCAACATTTCCTTAGCGATTCGGGGTCTCTTTTGGTTCCATACAAATTTCTGGATTATTTGCTCCAGCTCTTTGAAAAATACTGGTGGAATTTTGATCGGAATGGCATTAAAAGTATAGATGGCTCTAGGCAGTATAGACATTTTAACAATGTTAATTCTTCCGATCCAAGAGCATGGAATGGTCTTCCATCTTTTTGTGTCTTCTTCAATTTCTTTCATGAGTGTTCTGTAGTTCCTCGAGTACAGATCCTTTACCTCTTTGGTTAGGTTTATTCCCAGGTATCTTACGGTTCTTGGTGCTATAGTAAATGGAATCGATTCTCTAATTTCCCTTTCTGTATTTTCATTGTTAGTGTATAAGAAAGCCACTGATTTCTGTACATTGACTTTGTATCCTGCCACGT
>NW_019154098.1:44803123-44817683 GCF_002288905.1 Enhydra lutris kenyoni | reverse complement strand
TACTGAATTGCTGCATGAGTTCTAGTAGTTTGGGGGTGGAGTCTTTTGGGTTTTCCATATAAAGAATCATGTCATCTGCGAAGAGAGAGAGTTTGACTTGTTCATTGCCAATTTGGATACCTTCAACTCTATGGTCAAATAATCTTTGACAAAACAGGAAAAAATATACAGTGGAAAAAAGACAGTCTCGTCAATAAATGGTGCTGGGAAAACTGGACAGCTATATGTAGAAGAATGAAACTCGACCATTCTCTTACACTGTACACAAAAATAAACTCAAAATGGATAAAAGACCTCAACGTGAGACAAGAATCCATCAGAATCCTAGAGGAGAACATAGGCAGTAATCTCTTTGATATCAGCCACAGCAACTTCTTTCAAGTTATGTCTCCAAAGGCAAAGGAAACAAAAGCAAAAATAAACTTTTGGGACTTCATCAAGATCAAAAGCTTCTGCACAGCAAAGGAAACAGTCAACAAAACAAAGAGGCAACCCACGGAATGGGAGAAGATATTTGCAAATGACAGTACAGACAAAAGGTTGATACCCAGGATCTATAAAGAACTCCTCAAACTCAACACACACAAAACAGACAATCATATCAAAAAATGGGCAGAAGATAGGAACAGACACTTCTCCAATGAAGACATACAAATGGCTATCAGACACATGAAAAAATGTTCATCATCACTAGCCATCAGGGAGATTCAAATTAAAACCACATTGAGATACCACCTTACAGCAGTTAGAATGGCCAAAATTAGCAAGACAGGAAACAACATGTGTTGGAGGGGATGTGGAGAAAGGGGAACCCTCTTCCACTGTTGGTGGGAATGTAAGTTGGTGCAGCCACTTTGGAAAACAATGTGGCGATTCCTCAAGAAATTAAAAATAGAGCTTCCCTATGACCCTGCCATTGCACTACTGGGTATTTACCCCAAAGATACAGATGTAGTGAAAAGAAGGCTCATCTGTACCCCAATGTTTATAGCAGCAATGGTCACGGTCGCCAAACTGTGGAAAGAACCAAGATGCCCTTCAACGGACGAATAGATAAGGAAGATGTGGTCCATATACACTATGGAGTATTATGCCTCCATCAGAAAGGATGAATACCCAACTTTTGTAGCAACATGGACGGGACTGGAAGTGATTATGCTGAGTGAAATACGTCAAGCAGAGAGAGTCAATTATCATATGGTTTCACTTATTTGTGGAGCATAAAAAATAGCATGGAGGACAAGGGGAGTTAGAGAGGAGAAGGGAGTTGAGGGAAATTGGAAGGGGAGGTGAACCATGAGAGACTATGGACTCTGAAAAACAATCTGAGGTGTTTGAAGGGGCGGGGGTGTGGGAGGTTGGGGGAACCAGGTGGTGGGTATTGGAGAGGGCACAGATTGCATGGAGCACTGGGTGTGGTGCAAAAACAAGGAATACTGTTATGCTGAAAAAAAATAAAAAAAAAAAGAACTTTGAATGGATTCAGACACCTCAGTTACTGAAATTTCCTTTACTGTAGGTACCATCAAGCTGTGTCTCCTCTCCTAGTCTACAGAACACTGTGGGTGTGGGGGGTGGGAATTGTCTTCTGGATATGGTCCACCTTTTGTCCTGCAGATCTTTCGCAGAGTCATAACCTGGGACAATGGTAAAATCACAGAGAGTGACAGATTGTTTCACAGCCATCTTCCCTTGGAACCGAGAGCAACAACTGCACTATTTAGTAACTGTGACTTATGAATTTTCAGTGTCTAAGTTGCAATTCTCTAAACTATTTTACTTTAAACTGATTTTTTTATACAAATGTGTAAAAATAAGATTGTCCTTAAGTTATTTTTTTAATAAATAAAACAATTTAGGGATGCCTGGGTGACTAAGTCCTTAAGCATCTGCCTTCAGCTCTGGTCATGATCCCAGGGTCTTGGGATGGAACCGAACATTGGACTCCCTGTTCCATGGGAAGCCTGCTTCTCCTTCTCCCACTCCCCCAGCTTGTGTTCCCTCTCTCAGTGTATCTCTTTCTGTCTAATAAATAAAATCTTTAAAAAAAACATTTAAAAAATTACCTACTGGCTGTGTTATCTTGGGCATATTATGCAAGTAACCAATATCTCCCTGGTTTGCTCACCTGTAAAACAGAGATATTAGGATTTACCTCTTGGGATATTGTGAGAATTTTATTAATTATTTAATTATGTATCATAAATGTTATTATAACTTATGTAATTGATTAATTTAATTATCTATCATGTGAGAATATTTAAAGCAATACAGATGTCCCATAAATATGATGTTCCCCTCAAGAACAAGCTCTTTCCATTCTAATCCACAACCAAACTACGTCAGAAGGCTTATCCCCATTAACTTCCCTTCTAGAGAGCAGTGTTCTTTGGAAATGAAGGGATCCAGAATATACCACTGGATATTTCGGTTTTTCTGAATTCTTCTTATCTGCCTAAAAGCAGAGCCATCAAAAGAACTCATCTGTCACAAACTGCCTCCCCAGCAGTTTCAAAATCAGGAACTTCTATCACTGCAGACAAGAAGCTGGCACCGGGATAAGGAATTACCGTAACAGACATTGTCACAGAACTATCCTATCTCCCATCTCTTCTCCAAAGGGCCCATTAATCTTTCCTAAAAGTCATTTGTTTTCCCTTAAGTGATGTTCCTCCCCTCCCCTCTATTAAGATAGTATAAAAAACCCAAATTCTAACTGCCTCCTTGGGTGACATCTTTCCTGTGAACAGCCACCTAAGTACATGAGTAAAAATGTCTTTTCTCTTGCAAGAAAGAAGAAAAAGAAGGAAGAGGAGGAGGAGGAGGAGAAAGACGGACGGCAAAAAACAAACCAACATAAAAAAACAAAAATCTCCTTACGCACAATTCTCCCTATGTCAACCACTAATTTAAAAAAAAACAAAAACTGACATTGTTTACCCATTGCCTGCATAATAAATTCCACATTGGTTAGCAGGTAGATCTTCCCACATCTGGTCCCAAACCACAAGCCTTCCCAGGCACAACCACCACAGCCTTCTCCTCCTCAGACACCTGCCTTCTGCTGCAAGCATCCTGGATACCTACCTCATCCCCCAAACACAGTCTCACTTTCCACCATCTGTGTTTCTGCTCACTCTTTTCCCCTTACCTCCCACAGCATTATTTTTCTTTCTTGTGTAAACTAAAAATATTCTACCTAATACCAAAAACAATTTTTTGTACAGATATCTGTCTTCCTAATAGGATTATAGGTTTCTTAAAGGCAGAGATGGTGTTTTACTTCTCTTTGCATTCTTGCCAGCATTTAGCAGACAGCTTCACTCATAATGAATGCATCCTAGGAACTTGCTGAATTGCAATTACTTATTTGACATTAAATAGACACAGCAATAAGTGAAATCTGTTTTTCCGTTTTTCGACTGATTATGATGATGATATTAACATGAACTCTAAAGCAGTTGCACTCAATGCTAACAGAACTCCGTAAGTTTGCACCCATGCAAAGCAGCTGAGATGATATGACCAGGTGTCAAAAGAAGACCTCAGAGGGTCCTGGAAGAAGTTGACAAACTGACTTCATTGAGCTGCCCAGTTTTCAAGAAGGTGTGAAGATACCAAGGACAGAAGGCAACTTGGACTAAGAGTTGGGCGCAAGGATTCTGGAGCCACACCACCCAAGCTGGAATTTTTACTCTACCACTTCCTGCCTTAGGGCCCTTGGGCAAGCAACTGTCCTCTCTTTACAACATCTGCAAGTTAAAGATGGACTTTGTGTGAGGAACAAGTGACTTGATATATGGGAAGCATAGAGGATAGTGCCAGGCACACTGTAGGTGCTATATAAATGTTTAAAAACAAATAAGGGGGGGCGCCTGGGTGGCTCAGTGGGTTAAGCCGCTGCCTTCGGCTCAGGTCATGATCTCAGGGTCCTGGGATCGAGTCCCGCATCGGGCTCTCTGCTCAGCAGGGAGCCTGCTTCCCTCTCTCTCTCTCTCTCTGCCTGCCTCTCTGTCTACTTGTGATCTCTCTCTCTCTGTCAAATAGATAAGTAAAATCTTTAAAAAAAAAAAAAAAAAAAACAAGGGACATGCATCTTACAGAAACTCCCTAAGAAAAGGAGAAGTCGAAACACAGACAAAAGAGATGATAGTTGATGAAGCAAAGATCTATAACAGCATTTTTTTAAACTAAGTTTTAATTTTAATTCCAATACAGTTAACAGTGTTATCTTAGCTTCAGGTGCACAATGTAGTGATTTAAAAATTCCATACAACACCCAGTGCTCATCATAACAAGTCTTGTCTAGAACCCTGCTGCTCAGTGTGGACCCAAGGAGAAGCACCAGCATCACCTGGAAGCTTGCTAGAAATTTGTAATCTCAGGCCCCACCCCAAGCCCACTGGATCTGACTCCGCATTTTTACTGACCCCAGGTAGATCATAGGCATAGCAAAGTTTGAGAAGCCTTGGTTCTAGAAGATAAATACTTGGGGAATTAGGAAAGGATTTATTTTACACAAGAGAAGGAGACCTCTTCCTTTAAGATGAGGGAGAAATAAGTGATAGAAGTTGTGCATATATATCCATTAATTGATGCAATAAATATCTGTTAGGTGTCTACCACATGCCAGACACTGATCTGGTACTGAAGAACAGGGCGGACATACTCTCTACCCTATGCAGTATATTGGCTAAGACAATGATGTGGCAAGTAAACTCTGAAACCTCACAGGTTGAATCACGTAGAAGTTTATTTCTCCACAAAAATCAATGAGGATATTCCTGATTGGCAGGTGGAATTCCATAGGTTCATTCAGGGAGCCAGGCCCCTTCTATGACTTTGCCCTCCTGGGGACCACAATCCCCTCTGAATCCTCTGTGTATGGCTGGTTAATGGGAAAAAAAGGTTTTAGAGGATCTCATGAGAGGTATGCACAGACCCTGCCTAAAAGTAAGGTACATCCCTTCTGCCCAAATACTGTTGGCCAGAGCTCAGACACATGGCCACCCAAACTGGTAAGGCTGGGAAATGCAGTAGGTGTCTGCCCAGCAGGGAGAGGACATGGGGTTTGAGTGAACACATGGCAGCCTCTGCCATGTGGAACTTACTATCGAAAGGCTGAGGATGCAAACTGCAAGGGAGAGAAATGAAGGACCAGAAAGAATGAAGTTAGCAATGGCAGACAATTAGGAAATCTCAGTTAGAAGAGATATTTGGTGCATGAGTCATGTCAGACAGACTCCTTTTAAAGTAAAAGTGAAATTTTACTAAATTTAAAAAAAAGTAATTTATATGTTAATTTATCTAATATTGGCAATAACTCTGTAAAATAAGTACCATCACTTCCTATACAAGATGGAAAATGAAGGCACAGGGAGATTAAGTAATTTGTCCAAGAGAGGAAGTAGCAGAGTCAAGATTCAAATTCAGGAGCCCATGTGCTTAACCAGTAGACAACACGGTCTTGTCCTAGCTGGCCTCACATAGCTTCATTCTAAGAGCATGAGGAGCTACGTGGAAGCTAACAACACAGGAGACCGCATTATTTTTACACAGAAAGAACTTATGCCAAAGTGTGGTATTTAAACCCATAAACAGAGAATGACAAATTATCACCTTGGAAAAATACATATTTGCCTTGCTTAGTACCTATATCTCTATCCATGAGGTTTATTTTGGTTCTAAGCAACAAAAAGCAATTCTGATTAATTTAAACAAAAAACTGATTCTTCAGAGTTGTACCAGGTAGCTCATGGAGTAATAATAAGGCTGGAGATGAGGGAACCTTCCTCCTAGTTCTAGTGCAGATCTTGAGTTAACGTCATTTCTGTGTCTTAACCTAGTCTTTCCTGAAAGTAGAGCCTGAGATGAAGGTTTATGAGTAGGTGGACTATTTGAGAAGTGGTCTCAGGAAACTAGGGAAAACCAATACTGGAACAAGTTCTTGAGTCAGCCACCACTAAGGACAACTTCTGAGGAATCTTATGAAATATTCTCAAAGATGCCTTCCCACCAGCTACGAGTGCAGTATCTTCCATCTATCTTTGGTCAAGAATGGCTCTATGGGCATTAACTTCCCTTTCACTCTGTAGTTGTGAGAACATCCCACATCGGGAAGCTCCAGGCCGGAAAGCAAGTGGTACTCCCTGCAGGCCCAAAAGAAGGAGATGTCAAGTTGCACCTGGTAAGGAAGTAGAAGGCACAAAACTGTTGCTGAAGCAGCGGCCAGTGGGAAAATGAGGCTGAGAAGCCACAAAGCAGCTGATACTGTATGCAGCCTGTTAGGCATACTATTTCTTGACACACAGAAAATACTGAGTAAACAGCGGTCAAGCAACAAAACTGATCCTGTGGATGGAGAGGGAAGAAGACTTCCCAGGTGACGCAGCCATGGTGGGGGAGGGAGAACGTTTTCATGTTCAGTGGCACTGAGGAGCGGCTAAGTGGTCTGGTCCTTGGAGATGAACCATGATTCCTTATTACTAAATGTCCTCTCCTTCCAACAGCACTTCAATTTACGTGAATGTTAATTACCAAAAATTTAGCCCTATAATGATGTAATCAAACAGGCAGTCCTCAGCCCTGAGTGGATAAAATAAATTGCCCTTCTTTCAAAACCACTTATATCCAATCTCTACACTTTTCCCTTGATTGGAAGACTCATTCGGACAAGAGTAAATCATAACGCAAAGCTATACACATACGTAATGCATATAGTTTCTTTCAGTGAAGGGTGCTTGATTAAGGCAGGATGACAAGAAAGATTAAAACGGGGCATGATAATCTCTGGAGCATCTTTTGAAAGTCTGCTGGTCAGAGATAATCACCCAGCAACTTTGCATTTCAGAGTAGCAAGACCTTTCGAACTGAATTCATGATGAAAACATATGCTCTTCTTGTTAAACCATCATTGAGTACATCTGGAAATCAAAACTTAGAAGGGAGGAAGACCAGGCATTTTCTCTTAACAGAGACCATTAAAAAGTTTCTTCAAACAGGCTAGAGAAGAAAAGGGGAAGTGAAAGGTTTTGATCAATTTTAGTGTTTTTTTTTTTCCTCTAGACAGTTTGAAACAGGTCATATCACAGAGCTTTTGCTCTCCTCGCCTCTCACAACTTGGTATATTTGACTATAAGAAACAGTTTCTGGTCCTGAGAGTTCAGATTTTTAGAGAATCTGCTTTGTAATCAGAGGGAGAACTGAAAAATCACCATCCCAATGCTTGACATGAATTTATTTTGCCATGAAAAATCTGGGTAAGAAAGAACAGTTATGAAATGCAAATGGTTTCAACAAATTTGGATTAGGATGCCTGACTTTGGCAAATTGCAGAAACTACCTGGTTTCTGTAAAGTCAATTGGGCAGCAAACAGATGTTTGTTTCAATTCTCATTGGGCTGCCAAAGGGAGGATTGTTTCAATCGATGCTCGCTGTATTAACTACAGAAACATAAAGGCTATAACAATTTCAAACTACTTTTCTCAGGGATTAAAGTGGCTTAATTAAATAATTAAATTAGATTCTTGAATGGCAAAGGCAACCTCCTCACAAGGAGAAAAATGCTGTGCGCCCTGAACATTGAGAGGAATATAAGTAGCTATTGCGAAGGGTAAAACAATCTACTGCTCTGTAAGGTTTCAACGGGATCATTTATGCACTGGTTTTACCTAATTTTATCATGTCACCTCAGAATTTGATCCCATATGAAATATGAATGGATATTTTAAAATGTCTTTAAAGTGGCATTAATATAAACCACTATAGAGAGATAGGCAGTGGCCATTTACCACATTTTTCTTTTATGCCCAGAAGAAAAATAGATATGATAAATCTCAGCCTCAGAAAGATTAGAAGTACTACAAGTCGGCTAGAAACTACTGTGGATGGCAGCCGCTGGCAACTGGCCATGCACAGCCCACTCAGCCTCCCTGAGCGGTCTTGGAATATGATGAGATGAGGTCAGAGAGGCAGGGAGGAGCCAGATCAAGGAGAGGAAGAGCCCCCGGGGGCCAGACCTGGTAGGCCTCGTAAGGGTTCAGAGATTTCCTTTTTTCTAATTGCTGTAGAAAACCGCTGGAATTTTAAGCAGAAGAGTGACATGACCTGATTAATCTTCTTTAAAAGGTTGATCTGTTTGCTGTGTGAAGAATGGGTTTTAGGGACCAAAGATTGGAAGCGGGGAGTAGCGGGACTGAGCAAGATGGCGGTCTACAGTGGAGTCTGCGTGGGTTGCTTCGCTTAACACTTTGCTTAAAGGGGTTTCATTTGTTTGGAATTAGTGAATCAACTTAGAAAGGCACTTATTTCTACTGCTTTGCCATCTATATACATACAGGGAATATATATGGTTGTCAACATTAGAAACACAGCTGTTGTGTGGCTTAGAGAAAGAAAAGGTTTATTTGCCTCCTATCGCAAGAAATCCAGACAGTACCTCATGATTGCTTGATGTAAGCTTCACTTCCGGTTATCTTAAATCCAGCCAGGAATAAGGAGAGACAGAAGAAAGGAGAAGGTCTTTCTCTTAACAAGGATGTGACCTTTGATGCAGAAAGGTCAGGAAAGTATTTTTACAAAAACAAAAAACAAAAAACACATACACATTTGCCAGAACTGTATCATATGGCCAACCTCAACCATAAGGAAGACTGAGACATGAATGAGACATGAAGTATTTTTACCCAGGCACTTTGCCATCCTAGACAAAACTGGAATTCTCCTAGTGCAAAAAAAAAAAAAAAAAAAAGGAAGAGAGGCTGATACATAGGGACTAGCGGGGTGTCCCACTCTACCAAGGGCACTCTGTATCCCATGTAGCTTATGTTTACCTAAAAGATAGCAATCAGCCACAATATGAAAAGTGTGAACACATGTGCAGATTCCCCTTTAAAATCCTAATAACACTGAAGATAGGCTCATCATCCATAACATATATATTTAGTTTGAGAATAGAAAATTTGTACTTGCAATGTACTTTACTCTTCCCAGGCAGCAAAGTATCTTGGCACCCATTGCATCGTGTTCCTTTGTCAGCTTACAATGGGATCGACAGAATTGCAATTGCTGAATCCAGATGTGGGCATTTTGGTCACTGGCTTTTGGTGCTGTTATTTCCTCCTATCAGGAAATTCTGTGACTAACACTGTACTCGATGAAGCCAACGAGAAGAAGGCTAGAGGGCTCAAGGAATAAGAAGAGTTTTAAAAAATTAGAATGACATACTAAAATGTATAGTTAGATTTCAGTTAGTTTAGAAATATGAAAAATAATCAAATTTCTAAGTCTTTAAAGATTGCTGCAATGAGCTAACCATTTGGGGGCTAGAGTATTTCTCAAGTGTTAAAATTTTTTACTATTGTTAAATGTTTAGTAAGAAGCTATCTTTTCCATATATATATTTTGTGCTTCCCTATTCTCTATTATAATTTTATGCACTTTTATGGCAAGTATTTTCCAATTTTCCCCTCCAGTTTTATAATAAAGTGAATGGGTAAATAGCACTCAAACTGATCCAAAGAGTCTTTATTCCATCAAGAGTTTTCTCTATATTGCCTAAAATGTATAGAAGACTGATCTTTGTGAGTTCTGGAATTCTAGCTCTAGGACCACTAAGATTTCAGCTCTAAGATTCCACATTTCCATTCTCTAGAGATATTCCTAGCTCTTATGAAAATGTAAGAACTAAAGCATATCTGATCTAAAGAATATGTATGTTTTACTTGAATAGAAGTGGGGAGGAAAGAAGACAGGTTGACTGTTTCATTGACTCTTGACAAGTACACCACCATGGTAGCTAGTCTCCGAAGACGGTCACCCTGATGAACCATGCCTCCTGGCATGCAACTCATGCATAGTCCCCTCCCCTTGAGTCCAGGCTGACCATCTAAGCCTAGCATGTAGAAAGCCTTGCAGATTCTACTGCAAGGGGTCTCTTTGGAACACTTGTTTTGAAAGAAGCCACTTGTCATGTAAGAAGACATGTGAGAATAATCTACCTTAAGATTCCCATGTTATGAGAAAGCCAAGACAGCCATGTGAGAGGCCACATGTAGAGAGAATGGCCCAGCCTTGGCTGTTCAAGCCATCCAGAACCATCCAGACCATGCCTCAGACATGTGAGTGAAGAAACCATCTTGGATTTCCAGCCCTACTGCCATCTGACTGCAAACACATGTGAGACTCCAAATAAGCATTGGAACAGTAACAGAAATTAAAACCACAGAAATGTATTGCCTCACAATACTGAAGGCTTTAAGTTCAAAATCAAGGTGTCAGCATGGTCATGCTTTCTCTGAAAACTCTAGGGGAGGACCTCCCCCCACCTTGCTTCTTCCTAGTTTCTGGTGGTTGACAGCAATCCATGGCATTTCTTGGCTTGTAGATAAATCGTTCTAATCTCTCCTCCCATTTCACGTAGTGTTCCTTCCCTGTGTGTATATGCATAACCTTACCTTTTCCTATAAGGACACTAGTCATTGGATTAAGGCCCACCCTAGATGAATATGACCTCATCTTAGTTTCATTATATCTGCAGGGATCCCTGTTTCCAAATAAAGTCATATTTACAGTCCCACAGTAGGTTAGGACTTCAACATATATATTGGAGGTTCCAATTAAACCCATACAGCCATCCAATGGCCTCCTTACTCAAACTGCCTATCACAGCCCCACAGACTTTCCTTCCATGCTCTCTCTGAATTCATCTCTGAATGTTCACTGTGTTTCTCTCTCTTATGGGTCATGCTTTCTCCACAGAGCCTCGAACATGCTCTCTTCCTCTTGCCTGGTACCTTCTTCCCTAAGGTACTTGTTCTCTACCTCCCATCCTCTTTCACCCTCTTTAGTCCCCTTCTCAGTGAAACCTTCCTTGACTACCCTATTTAAGATTCTTCCACTACTCCCTGACCATCAGATACTTTCTTCTCTCTTCTTGGTGCTATTTTTCTCCTCTTCCGAGATTGTAACTGGTATCATCCCCATTTCACAGTAAGTTGAAGTATCTTGCTCAAGAACATGGAGCTAGGAAACAGAGAAGGCAACTCCCTACAAGTTTACTCTAGAGATTATTCTCTTACATAGTGTTCTGCAGAGTCTCTTAGTGACAATTTCTATAGTTAATTCATTATCCACCTGGCTAGGATGTAAAAGGCCCGGGCTCCATGACAATTAACAGATGTCCTATGAAGTATAAAGTACGCTTTACCTCATTTTTAACTTTTTTTGGTCAACATTCATAAAAGTCTGATTTTTCAGTGAAAGATTCAGGGTGGAAATTCTGAACATGAGAGTATAAACAAATATTTTTATTTTCTTTGACCAGTGATCCAGAAGGCTGACTGAGCAATAAATCAAGGAGAGTTTATATTTTATTGAGTTCCCATCATGTCTACACTAGTGGGGGGGTCCTGAGACTCAAGGAACAGCACAGACCCATAGTTAAATGATTTATTTCACCAAGAAATATTGTTTATACAAATCAACCAGCAATAATTGTCAATGACACCATTTCTGAACAAAGTCTGTTTATTGGCATGATGTCACATAGACAATTATTTGTATGATGTCACAGGCACACACATACATTTGTTTATTTTCCTGATACTGCACCAAGAAAAGGTCACCCATGGATAAAGAATTTTCTGGGAATTACCCAAAGCTATAATAATATTCATAATAAATAGTTACCATTCACTGAGTACTACCCATGTGCCAGTCACTATGGAAAGTACTTTTGATGTATTGCTAATTTAATTTCCATAACAACACTGAGGAAGGTACTTTATCTCTGCTTTCCAGATGAAGAATCTGAGCATCTGGGATATTCAATAACCTGGCCCAAAGTCAGCCAGAAAGTCAGGATATGAAAACAGTTCTATAAGACTACAAAGCAATACTATACAGAAATTATGCAGTACATTTATTAACTTATGGTGAGAAATATGAACGAAGCAGCCAAGAATATTCATGTAGCTAGCTACAGACACTGTCTCCCCTGTAATAAGGTCTAGACTGGTAACCATATTACTATGAGACACGGTATTTATGAGTGTCATAACACTTTTATCTTGGGCAGTCTTCAAAAGGCACACAAAATCTTTTGTTTTCCATTTTCTGTATTTCGTGCAAATCATTGTCTTTTTATTATTTTGCAATTTGCTTCAGACTTTTTCCACTACAACTGCAAAAATGATAGTTTCCCTTCTATCAGTTGACATATAGTAGTCTTTTTCAGAAAGACACTGGCCATCTTGGTTGAGTTTGGGACCACCTGACCTCTTGTTAAGCCACTTGTAAAATATCCTACCCTCTCCCTCCGACTCAGATTGACAAGGGTCTATGGCCACAACTGACTGGTGTAGGTGGCTGATCTCATAAGACAACCCAAGAGTAAAGGAAAAAGAACAAGTCAGGATTCAGGATGAAGTAGTATCTGGACTGAGTCTTAGAGAAAATATCATGGGTTTTGTGTATGAAAAAAGTTGATAAAGGCACTCTAAGCACAGAAGAAAAATATAAAAAAGCAAAAAAGAAAAGCCTATGCATTCAGGGAACTATAATAGTTTAGTGCAAAGTAATGAGAGAATCAACAAGACTCAGTGAATGGGTAGAAGTGGTGGAGAAAGGATGATAAACTGATTGGGCAGTACACCATCCAGTGACATTGCACTGGGGCCTGGGAGAAAGATGAGAACATTAGCTTTTCTATATTGTTGCGTCTGGGATTCCAAAAGGAGAGTCCTATAGGTTGAGTGATATCCTCCAGCACAGCCAGCAGCCCAGAATAAAATAAGTAAGTACATTACATATACTTATTTATTTTATTTATTTATATATATGTGTGTGTGGATATATATATATATATATATATATATATATATATATATATATATATAGGCATATAGGTAGTTTGATCCATAATTAAGGGTTTGCAGGCCAGATGAGGGGAAAAGTTTGAGGGCCTAGAGTACTGATCATAAAAGGAGGAAAGTGGTATAATGACCACATCATCAAGACCACTGGAGAACGACGTGAGCAACAAACTGGGAGAAAGAGGAGGGCTTGAGAACTGGAGGTATCTGTGAAAAAAACAAAAACAAAAACCAAAAAACAGCAACAACACATGTACCTACCTACGAGTGAGTCACTGGGCAGGCTTGAAAGTCAGAGACTTTGTCTAAAGTTTGGTACCTCATGGTGTAAGATTTCCAGAGTCATAGAGGTGATGGTAACATTTCTAGCAGAGAAAGTTTACGACATTACCAAATACACCTCTACTGGTTCAGTCTCTGGTAGTTAACAAAAGGCTGAATGGTTTTTGTAGAAGTACATGAAACCCATGTGGTGGTCTTCATTTCCTCCAAGGCTATCCTAAAAAGTGGTACCTGTGATCAATTGACATGTGTAATTTCTGTGACTTCCAGCCATTTGATACAGAACTATTTAGTAGTAACCTCCTCCAGAAGTACTGAACAGATAAAATCCATCTATGAAATACGTTAATCAATAATGTAATTTGTTCTTTCACTCACCATATGGAAAGTACAGTAGAGTATGTCGTTTCCCAGATATTTTTTTATGTTTAATTTTTATGTTTCATTTTTCTTTTCTTGAAGGGTTTTCTGATACATACTTTAAAGACATCATCTCTCCGTTAGGTTTTGACCTGCTGAAAGTCAGGCTTTCACATCCCTAAAGACAAATCATGTGCAAGACATGTTCACCTCTTGAGACTGCTCTGCAGGAACTCAAAATGTGAGAGCTTTGCCAAATAGTTGCTGAAAGGCAAACAGTTGATCTGCCCCAACATTTTTAATGCAAAGCAATTTTCTCTGAGATGCCAGATTTAGATGAAAATCAACTCATTTGAAAACTCATATAATAATTGCAATTCCCTTTGGGAGCAAGTTCAAGGGAAATATTACTTATGAAAATGAAGATAAATTATGAAATTAGAAATCAAGCCATATCATAGGAAACATAAAACTAGTTCTTGGTACATTGTACTTGGGGTCTTTTGGGGTAAAATTACTTCAGTCATATCTTAAACAGAAGTGGGAAACTATTTCAACCAACAGAAAGCCAATACCATTCACTATTCAAAAGAAGGAACATATGGGATTTCACTTAAATAATTTTTCCTTAAATGTCTCTAATCCTCCTTGTTTGGATGTCTCTTGTCTACCTTGTTTAAATTTATTACTTAAAGATTTCTATAAACTATAAACTACCAAGACAGTAAAAGCTTTAACATTAACTTGGAATGAAATAACTATTACAAAATACTTTCCTGGGGTATCTGGGTGGCTCAGTTGGTTGAGTGTCTGCCTGGGCTCAGGTCCTGATCCTGGAGTATGGGGACCTAACCCTGAGTCCAGTTCCCTCCTCAGTGCGGAGTCAGCTTCTCCCTCTCACACCGTCTCTCCCCCAGTTCATACTCTCTCATTCACTCACTTTCTCTCTCTTAAATGAATAAATAAAATCTTTTAAGAAAGAAAGAAAGAGAGAGAAAGAAAGAAAGAAAGAAAGAAAGAAAGAAAGAAAGAAAGAAAGAAAGAA
>NW_019154098.1:44743234-44803113 GCF_002288905.1 Enhydra lutris kenyoni | reverse complement strand
GATGGAAAGGAAGAAAGAAATGATTTCTTAGCCTAACCAGACTATATCAGACAAGGCTTATATGTACTAAATTTGGAAAACATTATTATTCTTCTATAATCAGTTTCCTCATCTGTAAAATTACCTCATGCAAATGAGAATTAAATGTGGTAATGTGTGTGAAGTGTCCTATACAAAAGTCCTAAATGGTAGCACATAAGATAAATCTGGAGGTAATTTTCTTTGAGTCACTTCCTGGTGAACCAACATTATAGACTATATTATGGTTTTCCTCTTTGCTTACCAACATATTTAGGATGGCTATTTAAAACCAAGTAGAACACAAAAGTGTTCTAAAAGTATTCCCTTCTCTAATCCTTAAGAGGGACATACCATACTATTTTGTTCATATGACTGGACCAATAAGACTTAAAATATTTAGAAAAATGGAATGTGATGAGAATTTTTTAAACTCCATTAGTGACCTTTTCAGACTGGGAAATTTTAAAAATGTCATCATTCAATGTCTTAATCTATTCAGGCGTCTATGACAGAATGTCATAGATTGGGTGGCTTATAAACAACAGAAATTTATTTCTCACAGTTCTGGAGGCTAGAAATTCCAAAATCAAGATCCTGGCAGATTCAGTGTCTGCTAAGATCCCATTTCCTGGTTCACAGATGGCTGTCTTTTTGCTATGTTTTCACATGGCAAAAGGGGCAAGGGAGTTCTCTGAGGTCATGTTTTTAAGGCACTAATCCCTTTCATGATGGCTCCATCCTCATGACCTAGTCACCCTCGAAAGGCTCCACCCTCTAACACCATCGCATTGTGGACTGGCTTCCAACATATGAATCTGGGGTGGGGGAGGTAAGGAGAGACACAGACATTCATTCTATAGCACTCAGTGGATAACATGTCCCCATCTGATGTTGCATCAGGATATTGTTGGTAAATTTTAAAACTGGCACATAGACTATTGTTCATTATGTGGCTCACCATCCTAGTCCTTTGTTTGAAGACCACCAAAAAGTAAACTAACTCTTGGCCAGGTAAGAACAGGAACATAGGAAAAACCCAGAGTTTGGAAATACTCGTGCAGGTGATTATTTCATTTACATTGTACTGTAAGCTTTTTACAGCTCTTATAAAATTCGAATGTAAGTCTCTTGATAGTAAGACATCATTTGAGTAATTAGAAAAGAATGAGACCAGATTCTACGATATGTTCTTCCTTATTATGAATGTGGCAAACAGTGAACACAATTATAGAAGTGCCAGTCTTTGTTGGCATCTAGAAAGGCTGTTTTTCTCATGAAAGAAATGGCAGAGTTTTGTAGAATCCCTGTCTTTCTGCAGCTAGAATTTCATTAAAATTCATTCTTTTGGTAGATCTTGATCATTGACTTTTCATTTTCCCTTGTTAACTTTATGGGGGTGCCACCCAGTGATACCTTGCAGGGGCCCAAAGTAGAGACTATCACTTTTCTTTTTTATTATTATTTCTTTTTTAAAGACTATTTATTTGTGCACCTTGGTGGCTCAGTTGGTTAAGCGTCTAACTCTTGATTTCAGTTCAAGTCATGATCTCGGGGTCCTGAGAGAGAGCCCCACATTGGGCTCCAAGCTTAGTTCTTGGTCTGCTTGCTTGTCCCTCTCCCTCCCCAGCTTGCTGTCACTCGCACACGCTCTCTCTCTCTCAAATGGATAAATAAATAATCTTTCTTAAAAGATTATTTATTTACTGCCAGAGAGAGTGCAAGTGGGGAGAGGGGAGGCAGAAGGACAGGGAGGAAGAATCTCAGACTCCTGAGCACAGAGCCCAATGCAGGGCTTGATCCCATGACCCTGAGACCATGAACTGAGCCCAATGCTCAACCAACAGAGCCACCAAGGCTCCCTGAGACTATCACTTTTCTAAAGGAAGAAATCCTACCCAGAAATTCTACTTCTGGGAAATCAAACCACTATGTTGAAGAGATAACTGCACACCCATGTTCATTGTAGCATTATTTACAATAGGCAAGACATGTAAACAATCTAAGTATTCATCCATACAACAATGGATGAAGAAAATCATATATATATATGATTTTATGATTTATATATATGATTATATGTAATTTTTATATAACATATATAATGGATACTATTCAGCTATAAAAAAGAAGGAAATCCTGCCACTTGAAATAACATGGATGAACCTTGAGGGCATTATGCTAAGTGAAATAACTCAGAGAAAGACAAGTACTATATGATCTTGCTTATACATGAAATCTAAAATAAACAAACAAGCTAATTAAAAAAATATCAGATTTGTGTTTCTCAAATGCTCGGGCTGAAGAGAGGGAGTATTACATGAAGGTGGTAAAAAGGTTGAACTTAACAGTTATAAGATAAATAAGTACTGAGAATGTAATATATGGCATGATGACTATAGTTACCATTGTTGTATGGTATCTGAAATTTACTAAGAGAGTAAATCCTAAAAGTTCTCATCACGGGAAAAATATGTAGCTCTGTGAGGAGATGGATGTTGACTAAACTTCTTGGGGTGACCATTTCACAACAGATGGAAGTCAAACCCTTCCTTATGCTGTACACCTTTAGCTTACACAGTGTTGCCTGTTAGCTATCTCAATAAAACTAAAAAATGAAAAAAAGAGAAAATCTTATAGTCTCAGCACATTATGGATGTATCAATTTGTTAAAGACTTTTGCCAAATTTCATGCCAGGTTTTTTTTTTGTTTTTTTGTTTGTTTGTTTGTTTGTTTGTTTTACAAATTGTCAATTTTGGTATGCTATACAAGGAGCAGGCAGGCCCCCCCACAGTTGAAGCTTGGTACACACCGACATCTTTTTAGAAACTCAGAGATGCAGCAGAAGATTGGCAACTCTTATTGATAACCACTCAACCTTTTACAAAAAGAGGAACTAATTATGTGTGAATTCACCTAGATTCAGTTTTATTAGTGTACATACTGGATAGCAAATTCGAGGTATTTAAAAAGGAGATGGGTTTCAGGTTCCTTCTCTGCCACCTTAATGATTTCAAGACGATGCTTCAAGAGTAGGACCCCGCGCTGCCTGCTACCAAACACAGAAAGCGAAACCCTCCCTGTTCCACTGTTTCCCGATGGAAAGTAAGTGATCTTGTGTCACTCTCTGTCACCTCAATGCTCACCAAGGTTGATCTGATCAACTAGTTACAATAGCTACATGCTGGTTCCAAGGCAATAACCATCCTAAATAGCTAAGAATAGGGTTAAAAAGAGTAGTTGTTGGGAGCTCCTGGGGTGGCTAGTCAGTTGAGGTTCTACCTTCAGCTCAGGTCATGATCCCAGGGTCCTCCGATCAAGCCCGGAGTCAGGTTCCCTGCTCAGGGGGACGTCTGCTTCTTCCTCTGCCTCTGCCCCTCCCCACTATATGCTCTCTATCTCTTTCTCTCTTTCTTTGTCTCTCTCAAATAAATAAATAAATAAATAATCTTTTTTTTAAAAAAAGTAGCTGTTGGAAGAGGTCATCCAGAGGATGGGATCACTGGTTGATGAGAGCTGGACCTGGACAATTGGAGATGCCTTTCTCCCTCCCCTGTTGTTCTTGGAATATGGTTCCTCTTGTTCCCCCGCCAACCCCCTCCCCCGCCCAAGCTGTAAGCGGTCCCAGGAAGCAGCCCTGTGCTGGTAAGGTGTTGTTGAGACCATCTGGATGATGCATAAAACTGAACCCAGTTAGGTCCTCTATATATACCTTCAGATTCCAATAAGTATGGGACACCTGGGTGGTGGCTCAGTTGGTTAGAGTCTACCTTCAGCTCAGGTCATAATCCTGGGGTCTGGGCTGGAGTCCTGTGTCAGGCTTCCTTCTCAGCAGGGAGTCTGCTTTTCCCTCTCCCTCTGCTGCTTCCCCCTTGCTTGTGCTCACTCTCCCAGAAACAAATAAAATCTTTAAAACAAATTCTGGCAGGTGAGTGTGGAGATTTACTTGTCTTACAGCTATCCAAGACAAGCCTCCTAAGTTAAGTTCCCTTGCTTACCAAACCTGCTACCTACCAGTCTGGAGTGTTCTGCCTCTTTCTCTGGTCTCTCTTTGCCCTCCATGTGCAGGGGCTGATTTGCAAACCAACCGTAGCTGAGTTTCCATGTGATTTTCACTTTTTGAAAAATGAGTCAAAATTAATTATTCTAAAACCAAAATAATCATTTTTGACAAGTGGCTTCCAATACTTAATTGGCAAGTGTCTGTCAATTCTCCATATGGAATCAAATGATTCCATTAACCAGAGTTGCATTTTTTTTTCACTCATCTTCATCTGATTTTTATAAGGAGCTAAATGACTTTGAATTAGTTATCCTGTGTGTGTTTCACTGAAACTATCTTATGGCTACCACAGACACGTGGCAATGCTTCATTTGAAAATCCTCCAAAATAAATTGGTGTGGGACTGGTATAGAATTGGGCCATGGTCCTAAAAGATCAAGTGGACCCAGAAGCTTTGCTGCATAAAAGCTTGTGCAACCTGTACTTCAGAGTGCCTTCCTACCCTGGAGCGACACTGACTGTTATGGTAATGAACTACTCTTCCTTTGACCCATTTATCTATTTACTGCATCCACTTTTGGATGAAGCACTTTTTGAAGCCATGACCTCAAACACTTTTTTAACAAGGTGGGTTATAAATAAACAATGATAAGAGTAATAATAGCTACTATTGACCATCATCCGTTTATACCTTAGACTTTCAAGAAGCAACCCATAGAGATTACTCCGGGTTTTAGTTTAAGAGCGGAGATCCGGGATAGTTAGGCAACTTAAATATGCGTCAGGCAAGGGTGAATCTATCATTTCTGATTCTCTGTTTAATATTCTCTCCACTATTCCAGGGTGCTGCGTGGGTCAGGCGCCTTGGATTTTTCAGGGCAATGGTTCTGACTTTCATCCTTTGACCAGAATGAACAGCTGGAATCCTATCCTCTACCAGATTATCTCTAGAAACCAGGAAGGTAAGGTTTCCCTTTCTCTCACCCTGACCTTTTCACAAACCTGAAATTATTTTTTTTTTAAGATTTTATTTACTTTATTTGAGAGAGAGAAAATGAGTGAGAGAGCACAAGACGGGGGCCAGAGGCTCAGAGGGAAAGGAGAAGCAGACTCCCCGCTGAGCAGGGAGCCTGACCCGGGGCTCCAGCCCAGGACCCTGGAATCATGACCTGAGCTGAAGGCAGACACTCAACGGACTGAGCCACCCAGGTGCCCCCAACCTGAAAATTTTCTAAACAAAGATTCTTGTGTGGTGGATGTTGTTCAGATAAAAAAAAAAAAAAAAAATCAAAATTTAGGGTTTTAACAATGAATAGTGGTAGTTATTTCATAATGCAGTCAAATGCTCATATCCCATTCACACGGTTTGTAGTGGCATTTGCATAGGCATTAGGAATCTGAGAGTTGTTTTAAGTATCTGTAGCTGGCAAGAGAGGACAGAGAGAATCTGAAATTAAAGGATTAAATCCACCCAAGAGGCTATTATCGAAAGGAAACTCCTCTCATTCTCTGATAAAGACTTCCAAAGTGAACAACAGCCAAGGCTTCCCCCACCACCACCACCTCCTATCAGACACTGTGTCCCTAATTTTAAAAGTCTAATAGTTCTGGCCTCTTTCTTGATGCATCTGTGCTCTATCTGGATTCTCTCTGCCAAAGAAACTCAGGGTCTGGTTTTGTTCATTTGTACTTTGCTCTGTACTTTCTTTTTATGTGCTCTTTAAATGGTTATTTTGACTATAGTTCTCATCAAACAAAAGATGTCTATCTTTTATCATTTGGAGATACTGAAAGCTACAGGTTTTTTTTTTTTCCTCCTCACTGTCTCTCAAAGCATTTACAGCCATTATATAATGAGAAGAGAAATTCCACAGGGACCGGCTACCATAAACATGTGCAGGTTAAAGATATGTGCACATATTTTATATTTGATATATTCAGATCCATATATGAAAAGGCCTAAGCAAATTTATGATGTTCTATTGCAAGCTCTGTGATTTTTATAGGCCCTAGGGAAAAACCTTTGCTTCTTCATATCAGATGTACATTGAACAAAAGACAGCTTGCCTTCTAAATGCACCTGATCGGACTGAAAGTCCAAGTATTTAAGCAGTATTTGAAGTATACTCTGATGTCTAAAAATGCATGCGTTTTGCCTAGGTCTCTCTCCTCTGTCACTAAATTAAAGATAGATGGTGATACTGTCTGCTTTTATTACCAGTCCTGCAGTGTAACATGCAGATGATGTGATTTGAAAATGTAGGGGCGCCTGGGTGGGCTCAGTTGGTTGGGCGACTGCCTTCGGCTCAGGTCATGATCCTGGAGTTCCAGGATCGAACCCTGCATCGGGCTCCCTGCTCAGCAGGGGATATGCTTCTCCCTCTGCGCGCACCCCCCCATTCTCTCTCTCAAATAAATAAATAAAATCCTAAAAAAAGAAAGAAAGAAAAGAAAATGTAGCCTGCCATGATCTGGATTTGAGAACAGTGGAAAAGAGGGGGTGCATTCCATGATGCTCACATGAGCTCTCCCCAGGACAGAGGTGGAGAAGGGGAGGCTGAGGGCCGAACACCACAGTGACGCAGTCTCTGCTGGCCCTGGTGGATGAGAAGCCTTGGGCATATTGCAAGAAGGTTCGGGGCGCTGTCTCTGATCAGCCTATGTGGGTTTGAACCCAGCCGCTGAAGTACACAAAAGATACTCTCTTAAACAAGAGAATTCTAAGTTATCAGTAGCCTCATCTGTAAAATGGGAAAACAATCGTAGCCACGTCATAGAACTGTTGAGATTTAATAAGAAGCTTATATAAGGTTCTTTTTTTTTTTAATTTTTTTTTTAAAGATTTTATTTATTTGACAGAGAGAGAGAGATCACAAGTAGGCAGAGAGGCAGGCAGAGCGAGGAGGAAGCAGGCTCAGTGCTGAGCAGAGAGCCCGATGCGGGGCTCGATCCCAGGACCCCGAGATCATGACCTGAGCCGAAGGCAGAGGCTTAACCCACTGAGCCACCCAGGCGCCCCTATATAAGGTTCTTATTCAGAAACATTCTTACAAAACAGCAGTCACTAAAGCAGACCCTAGCCTCTGAATCTAGCCCAAGTTTTCAACATAAACCTGTTACTTACTATCTGTGCAAGTCTCTTAACTTCCAGCCTCAGTTTCCTCTTCAAGAACATGGAGACAGTAAATAATGACAGTAGCATTTTTGAGTGGGTGACATTAGTTAACTAACAAAAAGCACTTAGAATAGTGCCCAATGCATGTTCAAAAATATCAGCTGCTCTTATGAGAGTTCCTAAAAATGTTAGTTGGAAAGCACCCAGAGCCAAAGAAACAGTGTTCATGTTCAGTCATCTGGATACCTAGTTCCCACAACACAAGGAAAGAGAAACAGCCTCCCTCTCTTTCTATCTGTGCTCCTTCTTGTCTAAACCTATTTGGGCTGCTCTGAGGAAGAAGAAGGTGTACTTGCTTTGGCTGTGGGGATGGGGGAGGGGCGCGCATTGGGCTCGCATCCCGACCCATCTGGACTGGTCTGTGTTGTCATACCTCCGGAATGAGCTGTGCCTTGCTCTTCAAGCTGTGAAATCAAATGGTTGCAGGCACCTGCATTTCCCTGAACAGTGTTATGAAGGACTCTCTTTTGCCTGGGCTATGTCGGAGAGCTCTTACTCAGACTTTCGTCTTTATTCATGGAGTCCACAGGTGTGGCCCCGCTGCTGGTGAGCAGTCGTCTGTGGCTTGGCACTTGACAAAGGTGATTTTCCGGGATGATGACTCTTACTGGATGTTACAGCTAACAACTCCATTGTCTGCAAGTGGCTAGGGCTTGAGAAACAGCCAGGTAGACCCATCCTGAGAAGAGACAATATGGCGGGGTGTGTTACCAGTGTAATAAAGCATGTGCTTGCTGTCAGTAATATTTATCTCTTTAGAAAATACACAGGGTTGGTAATACAGTTCTTTGAATTGTGGCGTATTAAGCCCTTGGACCCACAGCTTCGACAGCATTGATAAGATGAGCATCTTACCCAAATGTTAGCCTTTCTCTCATCACTCAAGGACATCCTGAAAACGCAAGGCTGAGTTATGTGTAAGGAGAGACTGAGGTGACTTGAATAAGGAGAGAGGGAGGGGTGCAGAAAATGCTATGGGGCTAGATTTCAGTAGAAAGCAATTCCTTAAGGAACTTTCACTATTATTGGGGTTCATCATCCATAAAGCTGGATCCTTTTTTTTTTTTTTTCCCCAGAGAAAAAAGAGTCTACCATCTTGCGAAGCTGGGTATCTGTAAATTTCTCCTAAGTTTCCCAGCAGCAAGAGTTGTAATTGCTATTTTTGCCAACACCAGAGAACTTCCTATATAGTTAATTTACTGCATGTCTTTCCAGCCTGGGAATGCAACACAGGACTCTTTACATTAACTGAACAATCAGATGGTAAAAGAATCACTTGGGCCATTCGCTGTGTGAAGTGGATATTTTTTGATGATAAAATAAGTAATTCCATATGTACGTGAACTGTTAATATTTGGTTCCTGTTTCTCTTGTAATGTCCTTGGTCTTTTCTTTTGAATCAATTAGGTCAGTCTCTGGGGAATAAAAAAAAGAAAAAGAAAGAAAGAAAAACAGACCATAGTTGAAGCCAGAACACTCTAATACTGTCCACTCGACATATGGTGTTTATAGATCTCGAAAAAAGAGTCAGGAGGAATGTTTCAGTGTAGAAGGGCTCTCTCCACATCAGAAATGGTTTTAATTTGTTAGCTTTTTAAATCTTTGGTCCTGGAGTAGTTCTTATTACAGTCAATAAAATGGTTAGTGAAATGATGGTAAAATACCATAATTACGTTCATTAAATAAGATTTTGTATGCCCCCACTGGTATGCAAATAGGCCATTCTATACTATTTTTTTACTTTATATATGTAAATATATGTGTATATATACACATATTATTTATACATACATACTAGTTTATAGATATAGATACCTAGAGATATATGTATATTAGGAGAATGGTAAATTAACCAAAGACAGAGGACTCATCTAGCAATTCCACACTCCTTTTAAGGCACACTGTGAGAAGTTGCCATACCAAGATAGAGCTAGCTAGAAAATCTCTGCTTTCAGGCAGGGCAGCACAGCTGACCTTTGACTCCACAGGAAAGCCCGCCCTCTTTCCAAATCCTCTCGGCCCAGACAGCCCAGCACAGATGGCATGAGCGGTTCTGTCGAGCCAGCTGGTGAGAACAGTAAGGCAGACATCTGCAGGTGAAGGCCGGGAGGGAATCACGGCTGGAAGGTCACTGAAAGTCAATGCACGGAAAGGCTGTTTCCCTGGCGGCAGAAATTACCCTGTAAGACCTATGCAGGTCCACATAGGCAGTAGGCCAAGGGCAATGTACACCACATACTTACACTACCTTAAGAAGGGGATCCAGGGCCTGGTGTCTATTAAAATCCCAAATACCTCAATCATATCTGACTCTAAGATTATAACAAGCTTCCACCCAAAGTTCTGAGCATGAAACAAGCCTAAGAACAAGAATGCTGGTGCATTAAAATCACATGGGGGAGTTGTGAAAACCTCCAATGCCCAGGCCATATCCTAGATGAATTAAGTCAGATTGGGATGGATCCAAGAATCAGCACCTATCTCTAGCTTCTGCAGAGGGCAAGGTTCGGATGGAAAGGACCACTCCTCCAAGCACGAGGCTGGAGTATTTTCTTGGTGTGATGAGTTGGGAGAGATGGAGACTGAGCTCTGGACTTCCAAAATTAAAACTTAAGCTAATGGCGGTAGAGATGTCATCTTCTTCCAAGAGACTGTGTTTTAAGGAAAATAGAATGGGGCTGAATCTAGAGACCTGATTTTGAGCCCCAACTTTGCCAGTCACTTCAACTGAGAACCTCAGTTTCCCAGTCTGTGTAATAAGAGACTTTGATAAATTGATCTCCAAGTTCCTCCCATTCCTCCTATTTCTGTTGTCAAATTTTAGTGTAAAACTTTGCACAGTCTTTATATCTAAATCTGTTAATTGATTTTTCCTGTTAATTGATTAGAAAATAAGAATATATAATTCTCCCTCCCCCTCCTTTCCAATATCATGTAATAGTATATAAAGCATTTTTAAAAATTAAGACGACACAGCCCTGTTCTCATCACTTCTATTCAGCATGGTATGAGAGATCCTAACCAGGGCGCCTGAGTGGCTCAGTGGGTTAAGCTGCTGCCTTCGGCTCAGGTCATGATCCCAGGTCCTGGGTTCAAGCCCCACATCGGGCTCTCTGCTCAGCAGGGAGCCTGCTTCCTCCTCTCTCTCTGCCTGCGTCTCTGCTTACTTGTGATTTCTCTCTGTCAAATAAATAAATAAAATCTTAAAAAAAAAAAAAAAAAAAGAGATCCTAACCAGTACAACTACAGTGTAAAAGGAATTGGAGAAAAAAAAGCTTTTTATTTATATTAATTAATATTTATGTAAATTAATATAATATAATATATATTATATAATATAAATATAATACTGATTGATTAATATTTATATTAATTAATAATTGCCTACGTTGAAAATCCAAAGAATTTACCACCCTCCCCAAAAAAAAGACTATTGGATCTATAGAGTGGCTGTAAGATCAACATTCAAATATCAGTTGTATTTTTATATGTAAGCACTGAAAACTCACTAATTAAATTTTTTGGGCACTATATAACAGCACCAAACAAGTGAGCCAGTTAGAGGTAAATCTAACAAAAGTCATATGTTAAATTTAATAAGATGTGTATGTTAAAACTACAAAAACACTGATGAGAGTAATCAGAGTATATGGTGTTCATTGATTAGGAGGATCAAAGTTGTCAAAATGTCAATTCTTCCCAAATTGATCTTTATAGAGTCAATACAATTTCAATCAATAACCAAAAAAGTTTCAGTAGAAACTGAAAGGTCAATCCTAACATTTATATGGAAATCCAAAGGACCTGGAATAACCAGAACAATTTTGAGGGGAAAATTAAGTTGAATCATTCACAATACCTAATTTCAAGACTTACTATAAAGCTTCAGTAATCAGGACAGTGTGCTAAGACGAATTTGACTTTCAGGGTATTAGGTGGAGGCAGAAAGAGATGGACTGAAAAGGTACCTGACTCACACTATATGTGCCCATTAGTATGGACAAGGACCCCACCCAGGGACTGGACCTATTTTTGTAAATAAAGTTTTATTGGAATACAGCTATGCATGCCATTTGCATATATACTGCCCATGGCTGTTTATTATCACAGTGTCCAAGTTGAGTACTTTCAACAGAGTTGGAGGCCATATGGATAAGGTTTAACAAATAAAAAATACAAGAAGTTCAGTTAAATTTGAATTTTGGATAAATTAAAAAATAATTTTTATTATAAGTATGACCTACACAATAATCAAGACATACTTAGACAAAAAAATTGTGATTTACTTAAAATTCAAATTGAACTGGGTATCCTGTATTTTATCTCCATGTATGAACCCAAAGACTAAAATATTGACCCCCTGAACCTTTATAGAATAAGTTTACCAACTGCAGGTTTAAGTAAAGAGGAAAACTTTCTTCAAAAGTTAATTATATTGTTGGGGGACCTGTGTGGCTCAGTCCGTTAAGCATCCACCATGCATCCACCTTTGGCTCAGGTCATGATCCCAGGCTCCTGGGATTCAGGCCCACATTGGGCTCCCTGCTGAGCTGGGAGACTGCTTCTCCCTTTCCTTCTGCCTGCTGCTCCCCTTACTTGTGCTCTCTCTCAATGTCAAATAAATAAATAAAATCTTTTTAAAAAAATAACATAAAAATAAAAATTATATTGTTCATATTTTAAATCACTTCAAATTGTTCTATCTTTAAAATAGGTCACAAAATTAATAAAGCATAGATGTGTATTTCTCTTTTTTGAGCTACCAAGGTTAAAACGACACCTAAAATTCTACCAAGTTCACTAAATTTTTCAGCAGCTTCAAAACCCCTAGTAAACCCCTCTAAATGGGGTTGGGGGGATATATTGTAATTTGGAGCAGTGGATCACAAATACACACATCAGATTTACCTAAGGTGCTTTTAAAAAAATTACAGATTCAATGCAATTGAATGCAGTTCTTGGGCTTCAGCCCCAGAAATTCTGACTCATTTACGCCTGAAATGAAACTGGGAATATGTTTTTTATTGCTAAAACTCTTTAAGATGCTTCTGATGTAGAAGCTGGAGGACTGGTGACTTGCAGTGACGGTTTGCAAATATTAGCTTGCATCCGACTCAGCGGGAAGGCTTGTTGAAACACAGCACTGGGCCCCACTCCACAGCATCTGATTCAGTAAGTCTGACATGCGACACAAGAATGTCTAACAGTGTTTCCAAGTGATGTTGTTACAGCTGGCTTGGGGACCTCATTTGGAGAAAAAAAAATGCTTTAGAGAATTTTATGTACTTAATTTGCGGCTTTCTTAAGTTCAGATCTAGATTATTAACTAAATCAATAATATACAACATAATGGAACTTCATTGCCACAAAATAGATGGTACTGTTGTTATTCCACCAGACTATCAATTTACCTAAAGGAAGAATGAAAAAAGTTTTCCTTATGTGTCTTTTGAACAATGTATTGTCATAACCCAGAATATTCGAATCTTATCAAAAAATATTGAGAATGTGCTCAAACCCATAAGTCTTAAATATGCCATGGGAAGGTTATTGTAAAAATAGAACCACCTACTAATAAACTAGTTTGGCAGAGTAATGAAATACTTAGCAATAAATTTAACCAAAGAAATGAAAAACTTATACAATGAAAACTATAAGCATTGTTGGAGGGAATTAAAGATCTAAATAAACAGAAAGATATCTAAATAAACAGAAAGATATTAAGCCCTTCAATCCATGTTTATGGATCCATAAACATGGATTGAAGGGCTTAATATTGTGAAAACAAATTGATCTACAAACCCATCTTACTTCTTTGAAGAAATTAGCAAATTCACTCTAAAGTTTACATGGAAATCCAAAAGAACCAAAATAGCCAAAAAAAATTGGAAGAACAATGTTAAAGGGCTCACATTTACCAATTTCAAAACTTACTTGGAGTCCACAATAAATAAAAGCATGTGGTACTAGCATAAGAATAGATGTATAGAAAAATGGAATATACTTGAGAATCCAGAGCTAAACTCTCATATTTATGGCCAACTGATTTTCACAAAGATGGCAAGACAATTAAATAGTCTTTTCAACAAATGGTACTGGGACTTCTGAGTATTCTCATGGCAAACCATAAAACTGGATCTCTACCTCACACCATCTACAAACATTAACTCAAAATGGACCAAAGAACTAAACCCAAGAAGTAAAAATTATGAAAATATTACAAGAAAACTTATATGTCAATTTTTGGAACCTTGGATCAGGCAAGGGTTTCTTAGCTATAGACAACAAAAAAAGAAAAAAAAATAGATAAATTTAAAATTTATTTATCAAAATTAAAAACTTTTGTGCTTTAATTTTGTGCTATGAGAAAGTGAAAAGACCACTCACAGGAGAAAATTTTTGCAAATCATATATCTGATAAAGAACATGTATCCCAAGTATACAAATAGCTACTAAAAATCAATAATAAAAAGACAAATAAGCCAATTAAAAATGGGCAGAGATCTGAATAGATTGCTCTCCAAATATCCAATAAGCACATGGGAAGATACTCAACATCATCAGCCAACAAGGAAATGAAAATCAAAACCACAGTGAGACAACACTTCACTGCCGCTGGGATGACAATAGTTAAATCACACACACACACACACACACACACACACACACACACAGCACAGAGAGAGAGGAGAGATAGAATAACAAGTATTGGAGAGGATATGGAGAAATTAGAACCATTATACATCACTGGTGGGAATGTAAAATCCTGGAGCCACTTTGGGAAACACTCTGGAAATTTCTGAAATATTAAACCTTGTGTTACCATATTACCCAGCATTCCATTCCCAGATATTTTATCCAGGAGAGTGGAAATATATGCCCACCTAAAAGTGTGTACAAGAATGTACACAGCAACGTTATTCATAAGAACCAGAAGGTGGGAACAAACCCAAATGTCCATTAACTAATGACTAAATAAATAAAACCTGGCATACCCCTATAATGGAATATTATTCAGCAACATGAATAAAGTATTGATACATGCTACAACATGGTTGGACCTTGAGAGCATGATACTAAGTTCAAGAATCAGTCTCAAAGGATCACACATCCTATGAGTCTATTTATATGAAATGTCTAGAACCGGCAAAACTATAGAGTCCAGAGGTTGACTGGTGGTTGATTGGTGGTTGTCTGGGGTTGCGGAGTGTGGGGGATTGGAGAGTGATGGCTAAGGAGTGCAGGGTTTCTTTTTAGGGCAATAAATATGTTCTAAAATTGATTGTGGTGATGGATACACAACACTGAATGTTCTGAAAGATGCTGAATTGTACACTCAAAAGAATAAAAGTCACCAAAGCTTTTAAAAGAGAACTACCAATGGTAAGGACGTTGTTCTGAAATAAAATTTATTGGACATTACGAGGTTCAGACACCAAGTTCTGTTTTCAAATTCTATTTGAAAACATGTCCTTGAATTTACATTGCATTGACTGTTTCTTGCTTAGTTAATTTTGTAGTCTTCGGAGTAAAACTTCAGTACCACATATTTCCACTGTTTGTGCAAATAAGCAGCCTTTGCTTCAAATGGATGTTTCTATTAACACTATGCCTAATTATTGAAAATAAACATGTGCAAATATGAGCTTCTGCTGACTGCCTCCCAACCTATCTTTCCCTCCTGCTGATTCATACTGAGGGGCCTGGGCTTACTGGAGCTCGCTGGGGACCCTGGTTTGAATGAATATGCACTTAACTGGCAGGACTGTATGGAGTCCATCTTGAGAATTTAAATGTAAATGCTTTCATCATCCTGATAAAGAAAAAGTATAAATGTATATATGTAATAAAACAAATAAAGTTCCATTCAAAATAAAAAGCACAGCTCATGAAAGACTACATTTTAAGATAATTTTCTTTTTTTTTAATGAATGCAAGATAAATGTCCCAAATCAATGTCCTGACACCAAAGTCATGAACTGTGTGTTTGTGTCAGCATGACAGAATATTTTAATAAATTTTTGAAAAATAGCCAGACACCTAATAATTTAACTAACAATATTGACAATTTCTGAAGGATGCCAAGAGCTTGTTTTCTCTTTTTTGTTTTCCTTTTAAGTTTTCAAGCCATTAATCATCTTCCTTTCCAATAATTTGTATTTTACACCATTTTTGAGGGTGCCACAAATGTCCAACCCTTATTTTCACACATTGTATCAGGACTATTCTCATACTAGGAGATGAATCATCATGAATGACTAGGAAAGTGTCCTCACAGACAGTACATAATCCTTGTAGATTTCTACCAAGTGGAGCCCAGATAGTCCTTTGTAATAGAAAGGATTTAAGTCAATATATGGATACCACTATATGAGATAAAATATTGTATTTTCCCTTCAGTGATGAAAAACATGAACATGAAAGAATTTAGCAAGATAATACAAGATCCCATAATGGCAAGGTATTATCCATAGATTAGTTAGCACTGGTTGCAATAAAACTAAGAATTTCCAAGAACATATCTGCTATTACTCATTTACAAGCTGCACGGGGGAGGAGGGGCGGGGCGGAATTCTTAAGAATAACATGTCAGTCTATAGAGTTCCAAAGATATTAATTAGAAATCAAATTTACTCAGATTTGCAGCCACAGCATATTGCCATTTTCCTAGAAAAGAAAACATATTTTGCTTTCCAACATGATAAAATGGTAGAAGATTCTGTCACTGCTGAACCTCTGGAGACCTAGATGATCATCAGTAAACAGTGATAAGTAGGTTCACTCCCGAGGAAAAATGCCCGGCCTCTGCTAATGAGATTTCCTCGTGGAATAATGAGCCAAATTTGATTTTATTTCATTCAGTCACTTCACAGCCTCTAAATAAAATGTTCTTGCAAATTTCTGCAGTTTAAAAAACTATAAGGTTTGGGGTACCTGGGTGGCTCTGTCGTTAAGTGTCTGCCTTCAGTTCAGGTCATCATCCCAGGGTCCTGGGATCGAGCCCCACTTTGGGATCCCTACTCGGCAAGAAGCTTGCTTCTCCCTCTCCCATTCCCCCTGCCTGTGTTCCCTCTATCCCTGTGTCTCTCTCTGTCAAATAAATCAATAAAATCTTCAAATTAATTAATTTTAAAAAACTATAAAGGTGGGAGCCTCGGTGGCTCAGTTGGTTAAGCAACTGCCTTCAGCTCAGGTCATGATGCTGGAGTCCGAGGATGGAGTCCCGCATCCGGCTCCTTGCTAAGCGGGGAGTCTGCTTCTCCCACTGATCTCTTTCTCTCATTCTTTCTCTTTCTCTCTCTCAAATAAATAAATAAAATCTTTTTTAAAAAACTATAAAGGTGATCAAAGTGGGGTTTTTAAATAAATGCTTAAAGTTGAGTATGAATATCCTCTCTATAGTATTTGTGTTCTGGGAAAAGGTCTAGTGACTTAAAGTTCAATTGTTTGGAAGAAAGGGAGTCATTAATGGTAAGAAATAAGGGCTTCTGAACTTAAGTGATCCCTCCTTCTTCTCTATGAACTTATAGCTGTGAATGATTAAGAATACTTTTTAAAACTTGCTATTTAAATGAAGGTAGAAATATAGCTGATAAATAGTTATGTTAAGCCCCAAACTAAAAACTAATTTCAAAATACTTTGAAGCCCAAATCCCTTCATTTCGTGGTTAACAAACAAACAAAACAAACAAACAAAAAGCTAGGTTGAGCAATTCCCTGGCCTCAAATTTGTACTTGTGTCTATTTCTTTTAAGCAATCATATAATTCTCTTATTTTGTTAGATGAATAATAAAGTACTTGTAATTTTTCTGAGGTTTCCCCCCAAATTTCCAATAATTCAGATTTTAGAATTAATGACTTAATTTTTAAACTACAAAATCCTGAAAATGCTTGGTTCACTATGGATCTGTTAGAAAAACACCTCAAAATACAGAACTTTCTCTTATTTCCTCAATAAAATAATACCATATTCCATAGAATCCAAGAGTCTGCAAACAGCAAGAAACACCAATGTTTTATATGCATTAAAAAAGAAATACAGTTAAACTGCAGCACTGCACTTCTTAAAACATAACACTTAAATTTTTATTTAAATCAAACGTATCATTGAGACTTATTTGGACCTAGGTATTTATCACCATATTCCTATGTAGAAAGGAAAATATAAGCAAAATCAATCCATTATTTCCTTAGTAAATCTTGACATGTGGCAGGCAGTCCTGTAACATACATCATCAGTAGCAAAGTAACACAGCTTCTTCTTTGGGGCATCTTCGTTTGTTAGATCCCACAAAGCATGTGGTTGTTGCATAATTAGAAAGTGCAAAATTTTGGGTCTTCCTTCAGGGATGAATATTTGCTTCACTGCATCACATTAATGCTTCATTGCCCTGTTTCTAGGTCTTTCTGTTTTGAAGCCAAATCACAGTGTAATATGTTTGATACCACTTTGCATACCATTTTTACTCAACACATGCCCTAGAGTCCATTGAAATAACAAGAAAAATAGCAATGACCAAGTTCACACATAAGCAGACAACAACTACTATGTCATGATTGGCCCTTGACCCTCGATGATGAGATGCATGCTGATTTTGAAGATGTTAAAATGAGAAGAACAGGTGCATCTTAGAATTGATGGAATCCAGTTATAATCCGTTTTATCTGTGTCATGCTGGCTAGAGCATGAACTTGGTAATGAGATAGCATGGGTATGGACTCGGTCATTTCATGACTATAATGCTGGGCAAATTACTTAATCTCTCTAAGCCTTTTTCTCATCTAAAATAAGTATTGTAGTGGTACCTACCATACAGAATCATTGTAGAGATTGAACAATATAGTTTCTACATTAACTGCTCATTAAATATGAGGTACTATGATTTTTATTATAAGCATTACCTGTTCGGGTTTTCACAACTAGCTGTGAGGCAGATAGGAAGACAATTTATCCCCATTTTGCCACTGGAGAGAACAAAGTTTAAGGGGTTATAATTTGCCCAAGATCACAAAGCAGTAAGTGACTTGGTGGGACTATTGGAGCTTCCTCCATATCATCCCCTCCCCCAAACTAAAACTGGTGTATATACATAAGTGTCCTATTCCCATTTAAAAAGTTGAATTCACTTGACGAAAATAAAAATGATGTGAGCATTGTGGATGCTTCTGGTGCTCTGGCATCCCACTCCTCTTTATACTAAGAACAATACACCTTCTCAACTTTTAAACCATGTACTTGGAATTGGGCCTCAACTCCAAGTTCCAGGGATGGAACAGAAGGCCTGGATCTAACCAATCAAAATTTCGAATTCCCCTGGCTGTAGAGGTTGATCTAGAAATAGGCACTTAACTCAAGCCAACTAAGTCAGAATAAATCAGAACTAATCTCAGGACTTTTATTTGAATAACCAGAAGAGATATTTAAACAGAAAGGACATTTCCCTTCTCTGTTTGGCTTTAACTTAAGGAGGTGTGAGGCTGGAGCAGCTGCTGCCATCTTGTGACCACATGGATCCTAAAAATGAAGCCGAACTGTGGAAGAAAGCATGGCCAAGCTGGGCAACAGATAGACACTAGCTATTCAGTCCAAAATGTGAGCTTCTAAATCCAACCATACTTGAATATAGCCCTAGTTTTAATTCTCAGTTATCTGAGACAGTAAATTTCTTTTTTTTGCACAAATTATAGCCTTGGCCTTTTGAACAAGGGGCTTAAGGTAGGGCAGTAGGAGCCAAAAAGAATGTATGTTTGACAGGCACCATGACTGCCAGGTCCAATACATAATTCTTTATCCTTGCTCAGGAAAAGCAAAATTAGCCCAACAGTAATGACTGCACACGACCAATGTGCAATGTATGCAATCTAAGAACAGTAAACAAATGTTTACTGTGTCAGTTTCCGTGCCACTGGCCAAGCATTCTGAGGACTTTCTGTATTAATTTATAGTAAGCGACACTGTGGAAAGACTTGGTTTGAATATATTTAAATAGCTTCTGATGTGAGTGACATACATATGGGATTGTTTATTTCAACATAGCTAAGTCCACTATGATTGGTGTCATTGTGCATTTGGAAATGCTTGACACTATTCAATTACATTTGCTGTCCTTTAGGACTCTAAAACCTGACTAGTCAGAAACCCAAATGGAATTAATCCAACTACCTAGTTTCAATAATTTATTTAGACTTATAAAATCTGTCTGTGCTACAGAATGAAATCTAGGTTCACCAAAGCAGCACTAGCACTAATATGTGAATATAAAAGAGGCAAAATAGTAAATTCATATCTCTTTTTTGCTAGGTAAGTAGTTAATTTTCTTTGCTAAAAAGCAAAATAATATTTATTGAGAAATTGAGTGTATCTAAGATTCTTCCTGGAGAAATCAACAACAGATGGGACATTTGTATACATATAAAGAAATCTATATGTCCCCACATTTTAGGATTTCCACTAGCAGAGGAATTACAGTACTATTTTGATTTTCACATTCCTTTAACATGCTGACTTAAGTTGTTGCTTTAACATAACATTTTTAAACTATCTACTCCCACCACTAATCCACATGTGTTGTAAAAATGTTTGTACACAGAATGGGGTTCCAAAGAGAAACAGATTGTGACTTAACACCATACACATGAAGTTAAGTTGGATTTTATATATAATTATATACAGTAGAGATAATAAATCTGCATAGGCACATGTGTTCAATAAGTGTGAATATTAACATACACGTACACTTCAATTTCACATGTTATTCCTTTTTCCCTCCCATTACAGACAAAAATCCAGGGGTGAAGAATGCCCCTCACTTTGTTACATCAATACATGAATCTCATACACTTTCTCTTGAAAGAGTAATTGCTACGGAGTATTTTTCCCTCAATATGGCGGATGAAGGGTTAAATTAAAGAAGCCCTGACAGCTGGCCTTCCAGTGAAAAGAGGAAGGAAACTTGTCAGCTGTCCTTCCTCAGCTCTCATAGAGCTTTCTGCCTCTCCTTCCTCTTCTACCCTTGCTGGGAGGTGCGACTTGTCCATCAGTTACCGACGAACATTCAACTTTGATAGGAAGATAGTAGGAATGAGGTAATATAGTAGGTGTGCTCTGATCCTATTTCACTGGATGGGTTTTTCAAACTTTTTATTAAAACCTCAGACAATAGTGAGAAGTACACTTCCTGTCACACATCGGCACACAGAAATATATGTCTAACCAAGACAACAATTTCAACCAATGCTGATGTGCTCTGATACTTTCTATTTTATTTTATTCTGTTCTCTGCATTTCATTTTCTTTCTTCAATGCTAGTTAAGAGCCACTAAATTGATTGTATGATCCCTTATTAAGTTATAACCTTAAAGTATTTTAAAATACTGTATTTAGAGATTAAAGCAGCTTAAGCTAGAAAAAGCTTAATTCTTGACATAAGTTTAAAATCTGGCTTTGGCATTGATTCACCGTGTGACCTTTGGCAAGTTATCTCGGTCTGTGCGCTCAGTTTTCTCATCCAGAAAATGGAGATAATATTTCTACTTTGCAGGATAATTGTAAGGGTCAGTGAGATACTGAGAAAATCCAAGCCCATTCTCTGACGCATGGTGGACTGAAAGTAAATATTGCTTCCTGGACAATTTATTACATCTTAAAAATCATGACAGGGAGCAAGTTTTTTGTGGAAACACTGTTTTTCAAACCCTTTTAAACCTCTCTTTCCTTTCTTTTCAGTCCTTTTCACAAACCTAGAGACAAAACACTTGTTTACATTAGTCTCCTACTCTAAGGAGTGAGAAACCACTAGAGTAAAGAGAATATCTCAGATATTTTCTCAGACAGAGTAAGGAAAATATCTCATATCTCAGAACTTTCCACAAATTTCTGTGCAGATCAGTCTAGACAATTAACAATGCTTTGAAATACTAGGGTCAGACTTCAGTATAAACTTCAGAATCCTGGGAGTGACCCTTATCCATCATGATCTGACCCTGCTCTTCTTCTCTAACATTATATCAAAACCCTTCTTTCACCTTCCAGAGCATACCTGCATCAATCCCATCAGCGGCTGCCTTATAATGCTCTGTTATGCTTTCAATTTTGCAAATGCTTCCTTTGTCCTAGTCTCATCACCTCCCTGCAGCTCTCCATTCTGCCACTTACCACCTATGAAATCTTGGACAAGTTACACACAAGTTACCCACTAAATACTTCTAAATACACTTTCCACATCTATAACTAACTAATAATAATAATAATAATAATAATAATAATAATAATATTTGTATATCAGGTTTCTTGGAAAGACACAATGACATAGGGGTTATATATTGCCTGGTATGTAATGAATGATCAACAAATGATGACTTTTGGGGCACCTGGGTGACTCAATGGGCTAAAGCCTCTGCCTTCATCTCGGGTCATGATCCCAGGGTCCTGGGATCTAGCCCCACATCGGTCTCTCTGATCAGCGGGGAGCCTGCTTCCTCCTCTCTCTCTGCCTGCCTCTCTGCCCCTACTTATAATCTTTATCTGTCAAATAAATAAATAAAATCTTCAAAAAATGATGACTTTTAATATTACTTTCATTTTATAATATTTATCTGTCAACGCTGAGTGTAAGTGACATCCATTGTAACAAATCTTCACTTAAACTTCTGGTCTAAAGTGACTCTTAATCTCACAAAACAAACTGAGGGTTGATGGGGGGAGGGGGGTTGGGAGGGGGGTGGGATTATGGACATTGGGGAGGGTATGTGCTATGGTGAGTGCTGTGAAGTGTGTAAACCTGGCGATTCACAGACCTGTACCCCTGGGGATAAAAATATATTATATATTTATAAAAAATAAAATAAAAAAAATAATAAAAATAAAAATGCAAAGCCAAAAAAAAAAAAAAAAAAACTTCTGGTCTAGATTATGTGTGCTACTTCTGAACTCCCCTAGACCTCTGTACAAATGTCTTATCAGTCTTCTTGCACCATGTTCTAAATGTAGATTTTCTTGCTGCCTTCCCTACAGAACTGGAAACCTCTTGAGGACAAGAACATGTCATTCACCTTCAAATCTAGACCACCAAGGCAAACTGACAAAGTGTCTAGAATATTATAAGGTTTTTAATAAGTTTGTTTGTTTATCTTGTTTGGTGGGTGACCAGAATACAAAAGTACCATCTCTACCATATCTTTTAGAATGAAAATACTGTAAGAAAAGAAAGGCTAATTGTTGGAGTAAATACTGTTCAAAACAAAAATGCTCTTCTGCAATGTCAAAGACACCATAATGCAAAGGAATTATTTCTTCATTTTTAGCCTGCTCAGATTTCTTTAGAAATCTGACAGGTGAGGACTCATTTCTTCAGTGACTCCAAGGGGTATATTTACTCATTTAACAACAATTTATCGTGTGCCAGGCACACTGTTCTATATGCTGGGGATATAGTAATGAACAAACTTAAAGTTCACACCTTCAAGGAATTTACATTCCAATAGGCAGATATAGTCAAATAATATAAATAAATATATAAAATAATAATGTAAATGGTAATAAGTGCTATGAAGAAAAATAAAGCACAGTGAAGGAATACACTGTGAAGGAAGGAACAGGAAAATCCAGGATCTGTCATGAGACTATATTTGAGAAAAAAACTGAATGAAGTAAAAGAGTGAAAAATGTGTTTCGGTCTCTTAAACACTTTTTATGCTTAATTCTAAAATTTTCCAGGCTTGAAGATGTTAAAGAACTAAGGAAACAACTTTGTCATCTCAAGCAATTGAAGAGGAGACCACCTCGGATGCCTAAACTAGCATACCAAGCAAGAGATTTCAGCTCAAATGCTAATTGGATTCTCATCCATGACCTTGCAGGAACACAGTGAACGCTATTTATAATTGCTATGTCGGTGACTCTGTGACTTAAAGAAGATGCTATGTGGCCTATGGCCCTTTCATGCCAGAAACTTCTTTTATCTATTCATAAAAGCTTGAACCCTGACCCACATTGGCTAGGTTACTTGACTCGATATTTCACTTATTTGGCCACTAAAATTTGTAAAAGTCCTTTCCAACTAACTTAAATACCTTAAACTTGACCAACTTTTGCTTCATTTTCAATACTTCCTATATCCCAAGGCTGCATGACTTCACTGAGGGTAAAATGATCTTCTAGCCTTTGACTATTTGATTATAACAGCAAAGGTCTCTCCATTGACCCAAATTTGTTTTTGAAAATTCATGTAAAGCTCATATTAATAGAGTTCTTTCAAAATAACTACATTAACTCTTTCACTTTTTAAAATGTCTCTCAGTTACAAACCACATACAATTTCTCTATGGGAGACTTCTAACCAGATTCTAGGTTATAAGACATATTTGCAGGATTGTAAGGAACTGAACTTGAATAAGAGGTGACAAGAGTATAAATAAACCTGTGTTACCCAGATAATTAAGTAGCATTGCAAACAGATCAGTAAGTAAGAAGAGAAAGAACTGCCTCGGTTCATTTTGTGTCTTATTTTCATATCAGCGAAAATTTCCAACTCATGGGTTAAATAATAAGATCCCACCTCTTGTGGATACTGCAACTTACATTTCTAAATTCTTTGGGAAACATGTGTGTCAATACTATAGCAGATTTATAATAGACTCACATCTTAATGATAAATGTAATTGATTAGTTATTACTGTGGCTGAAAATTAATAATGCTGCATTGCTAGAAGCTTAGAAATACATGCAAATTCATCTTATATGATTTAACATGCAACACTATTGATTGCAAATATCTCAAATGTATATATTATTACTCAGAGAGGTACAAAATTCTATATGCATATACATGACATAAATTTATTTAAATTATCAAAAGAATTTCTTCCCATCTTTATTCACCAGTCACCTTTCTACTACTTTTTCACCTTCCCAAACAAACATTTCCTTTAAGAATATATTTTTGCCTTAATGGATTTTGGTGGGGTGAGAGGGGAGTTGTGAAGGGAGGACATGACAGTAACTTAAATTATAAAGATAATTACCTTATTTCTCTAATCAGAGATGTATGTACAACAAGGCTTCACTCAAACTGAAAATTTGCCTAATATTAAAGTAATATGGAAGGTCAGTATCATTCCTTTACTATATTTAGTGATTTTTTTTAAAGCTGCTGTAGTTGTTCATTGGCTTTTTTGTGATATAATAATAACCATATCAGTATTTCCCAAATTTATCTACTCAGAAGATTTGTTAGAGCACAGTCCAGACTTACTGATGAACAATTTCCAAGGAGGAGGTCTGAGTTTCTATCAAGAAAATGAGAGGCATACTTTTATGTTTAGGCAAATTTGGGAAACCAAAATAAGTTATTGATGAGTTGCAAATAAAGGCTGAAAACTATCACCTTGCACATGTGCAAATCATTTCTTATGTCTTTTTTGACTACAAGCCAGAATCAGGAGATAAATGTGATCATTGTTGACTCTACTATTGTAGCAAGAACAAAAGTCCTTCCAATAAATGATTTCATAGTCCCTAAAAAAATTATCTTTGCTTGGAAGTAAAAGTACCTTGAGGATTCACTCTGGATGGTAACATTGAGATTAGAAGAGCCATTGTAAGAAGACCAAGAGGGGCCTCTCCTTTCCATAAGTCATGAGTCCATCAGAATGAGATAAGAAAGAGAAATGACATTTTCTTTTAGTAAAATAATATTTCAATGTTTTATTTACTCTTTTGTTCAAAGAGATACTCTCTGACCTGGTTAGTATAATGGGGACTTTTTGCACAAAACAAAAACAAACTAAACAAAACACACACACAACTACTAAGTAGGGTAAAAAACATTCCTAAACCTAGATAAAATGTGTATATATTTTTTGAAAATCTGACTGAAGGCACAAGAGAGTTAACAAGGCAGTGACAGCTTGACATCTCAGAGGGAAGAAAAGCAGAGAAGTGAGCCCAATGCTCAGCACCCCTCAGGGAAGCTGCTGATTCTCAAGTAGAAACTGAGAAACTGTGAAGGTGAACAAAATGCCTGGATGTTTCACAGGGCTGAGGTAGGAAACGAGTTCAGGACCCATTATGAAAGGAGGGTCATCAATGTGAATATCCTAGCTTTTAGTTGAGACCCCTGAAGGTTACACCTTAAAAATAAAGGCAAACCCAAAAAAGCTCAGTCCTAAAGAGGTTGAAACCTATATTTGGGTCAGCTCAATCCTGATTGGACTGAGATGACCCACTTGACTCTAACTGTTTGACACGGTAGCATAAAGCATCTAGAAAAGAACACATCCAGAGACTCCAATTGTCTCTACAAATGTTTACATATGATATTTGTCATTAAATTAAAAATTACAAGACATACCAGGAGATAAGAGCTAATAATCAAATACAAACAAGCTAAACAAGCATGTAAACAAAACAGGTAGTAGAAATAGACCCACATGTGATTTAAGATATTGAAATATTGTAAGCACCAGACATAGTCTCTTAAAAATATGAGCTTTTGTACAAGGATAGTAGATGAGGAAATGAACAATTTCAGCAGGAAAGTGAAAATTATTTTTAAAAAATCAAATGCTATTTTTAGTAATGAGGATTACAACTGAAAATAAGAACCCAATAGGTGGATGTAATGGTCAGGATCCAGGAGAGAAAACAACTACCAGTAATTTGGATAGAGAGAATTTAATATGAAGAGTTATTAATGAGGTATAAATGTATTACTTAGGTAATGTATGAAGTAGGTGAAAGAGTAGGATAAGAACTCTGAAATACAAAACTTCAAGAATTGACTACCACACATATAGCTGGGATAGTGAATCAAAGAGAAGACACTGAAATGACTAAAACTTAGAAACTTAGAGGAAGAGCCATGCAGAGATAAAACTCAGCCCTCCAAAGAGGAGGCACTTGCGTGCTGGTCTGGTGTCTCTGAGCTTGGGACTTAAATTTCTGAGATTTTGAGGTCTCTGAGGGAAGAACAATGAAGGTAATTCTGCAAGAGATGAAAAAATGGCAAACCACGTTCAGCAATAGTACAGGAAAGCACTTCAAGAAACATGGCTGATAGTAATGCTCAAAAATCTGCTTGGAGGAAAAAAAATCTCATAGGAAGCCCATAAGAGACAAACAGGAGAAACAACTCCCTTCTTCCTCCTCTAAACTTTCCCTGTCCCTCTAGTGCTGCCTCTTGTCACATCCTAGTGTAGAACCCGCTGACAAAACAGAAAGGTGGTTTGCAGAGTCTCCGTTCGGCATCGCAAAGCAGAGTACAGAAGGGTGGGTTTGGAGCTGAGAGGCAATAATGTAATTACTGACACAGTAGATTTAACAGTAAGATAAACTCAGCCGAGGAGAGCATTTGTTATTTGGAAGATGGGGGAAAAAGTATCTAGACAGAAGCTGTAAAGAAAAAAAGAGAGATTATGCAGAAAGGACATAAATTAAAAGGTCTAAAATACATGTAATTGGAGTTCCAGAAAGAGAAGAGAGACCACAGGTCAGAAGCAGTATCCGAGAGGGATAATGACCAATAACTTTTCCAAAGTTGGCAAAAAATATCAAAGCACAGATTCAAGAATCCTGATAAAAATTGAGAAAAACACATCCAGGGACATGATAGTGAAACTGAAAATCAGAGACCAAAAAAAATTTTTTTTTAATTTTCCTAGAGGGGAAAACTCAGGTTTCTTTCTTTCTTTCTTTCTTTCTTTCTTTCTTTCTTTCTTTCTTTCTTTCTTTCATTTGTTTTCTTTCTATTCCTAGAACAGATAAGTGACCCTCATTTTGGTCATTGTCACCATGAGGCACACTAATGTCTGTGCCTCAAATGTGCTTGATAGGTCTCTTTTAATCATTCTTATATTCCAACTTCTCAAAAACTCATTTCACTGTGGCTCCAAAATACATCTCAAAGTCATTCTTCTTTCTAGCTTCACCACTATTTCCCCACTTTCAACTACCCTCATCTCTAGCTTGTGCTGCTGAAAGATTTCCCAAACTGTTTTCTCTGCACTCATTCCACCTCCTTGAATCCAGTCTTCAGACCACAACCAGAGAAATATTTTTTAAGTGCTAATATGACCTTGTCATCTTCCTAACGAATACCAATCAATGATCTCTGAGTGCTTCTAGGGCAAAGGAACAAAATCTTTACCATGGTCTACAAATTCACTCTGATCTCTGAGTGACTCAGCACTCTCAGCCGGTTCCATTTTACTCAGCTGCCCACACTCCACACCTATTTTAGATCCACGGACGTGAAAAGCATCTTCTCATGTCAGAGCCTATATTGAGAGACCAGACAGCATATGAGTTAAGAGTATGAATTCTGGAGCCACACTGGATTTGTACCCATTACCCATTAGCTGTAAGTTGCTTATCCTCTCTGTGCCTCAGTTTCCTTATTGATAACTGGAGATGGTTAGATTAAAAAATAATACACATATATGGTATTTAGCACAATTTCTGATACATAATAAATTCTCAATCAATGCTAAGCTCTTAGTTATTCTTTTCTTTATGTTTGGAATCAATTTCCTTCACTAAATTAACACATATTCATCTTCCAAAACTCAGGTAAAAGTCCCTTCTAAAAGGAAGTCTTCTTAGACACTCCAGACTTAAACCTCCATTTTGTGTTTTTTCATAGTAGCCTGAGGAACTCCTTTCTATTAATTATCACTTTTCTTATTTTATTTTATTTTTATTTATTTATTTATTTATTTGGCAGAGAGAGACAACCAGAGAGGGAACACAAACAGGGGGAGTTGGAGAGGGAGAAGCAGGCTTCCCACAGAGTAGGGACCCCAATGCAAGGCTCAATCCCAGGAGCCTGGGATCATGACCTGAGCTGAAGGCAGACACCTAACGACTGAGCCACTCAGGTGCCTGAGTTATCACTTTTCAAATTCAGGTTTTTAATTAGTTGTTTAAAAATCTCTCTCACATACTAAACTCAAAGCTCCGCTGGTGGACTTGTTTGCTGAAGTACCTGGGCTTAGCACAGTACCTCATACGTGGTTGGATCCCAGGAAACAGCTGAAGAATTCGTGATGCAGACATTACTACATGTAGTACATAAACAGTATATAACATTGCTTCTATCCAAAGAAAGTATTTAATTTAGTCAAAGAACCAAAAATTATGTCACATGAAATAATTAGGAAATTATTAGGAAATTATTTAGGAATAATTAGGAAATAATAAAGGAGAATGTAGCCATGAGCTAAGTGGAAAGACAGATTACTGGTGGCAAAAATTATTGAAAATTTTAAAGTGCTTTAAAAGAGGTCTTTCATTAGATATTAAAAATTGAACTGTTTAGTGGTTTTAGTAGTATGACTTTTTGAAGACCCATATGAAGGTAACTAATAAACTCTACCAAAGGAAATATAAAAAGTTATGAATACGTGGAGAAACACATGATATTCCCGAGTAAGATGACCCAAATACCACAAATACGCTTACCAAGATTCCAATCAAAACCAAAATTTGGGGTGCCTGGGTGGCTCAGTGGGTTAAAGCCTCTGTCTTCGGCTCAGGTCATGATCCCAGGGTTCTGGGATCGAGCCCCTCATCGGGCTCTCTGCTCAGCGGAGAGCCTGCTTCCTGCAATCTCTCTCTTTGCCTGCCTCTCTGCCTACTTGTGATCTCTGTCTGTCAAACAAATAAATAAAAATCTTTAAAAAAATTATTTTATTTTTTATAAAATAATTCTAAAATTCATTAAACCATAAATAAGAAAAAGAAGAGTAATCAAAGGAACTTGCCTTGACAGATATTGAAATATATTTATAAATCTCCAGTGATTAAAATAGCATTGCGTTATCACAAGAATCTGCAGAGAGGTGACTGGAATGGGACAGGCCTACATCAGATATTTCATGTACATATGTAAGAATCTAACATATAACAAAAGAATGGAAACCAAAGGAAAAATGGACTAACATATTATGTTTAACAAATTTGGCTAATTAAGAAAAAGTCAATATAGATTCTCAACAAAATTAATTCCAAATGGATAACAGAGTTAAATGTAAAGAAAAACAGAATAATAAACTATAAGAAAACAAGATTATGTGCTCATCTCAGAACATAGAGACTAAAATTGAAATAGCACGAATTTAATGTGCAAATGTTTTAAGCATTCTCTTTAAAATCAAAACAAAATAACATAAAAGAAGCAAATATAAATAAATAAGCAACTCATCACAGTGCAAAGAAAAAAATAAAAGTAACAAAGACCAAAGAATTTCACTGCATAAAAGTTTTAAATTTAATGTATGTTAAAAAATGTAAAAAAAAAAATTGGAAAAACTTACAAAACTCAATCTGATTGGGATTTAATACCCTTAATTAATACAGAGATTACAAAATAGAGATTATAGTATAGAGATTATAAAAATTGATTTTAAAAAACTCTTACATCCTAAGAAAAATGTAGGCAAGAAAAAAAAAAAAAGAACAAAACACTCTTAAAAGAAATTAAAAGAAAGGGCACCTGGGTGTCTCAGTCAATTAAGTATCCAACTCTAGATTTTAGCTCAAGTCATAATCTCAGGGTGGTGGGATTGAGCCCAGCCTCGGGTTCTCAACTCGAGATTCTCTCCCTCTGCCCTTCCTCCCAATCTGGTGTGCTCTCTCTAAAATAAGTACATAAATTTTTTAAAAAATTAAAAATCAAAGGAATTAAGCATTTTTTTCAAAGAAATTGAAACAATATTGAAATACCGTCCTTCAGGGCACCTGGGTGGCTTAGTCGGGTAAGCGTCTGTCATCAGCTCAGGTCATGATACAAGGATCCTTGGATGTAGTCCCACATCCTGCTCAGTGGGGAGCCTACTTCTCCATCTCCCTCTGCCGCTCCCCCTGCTTGTGCTCTCTCTCTCTGTGTCAAACAAATAAATAAAATCTTTTAAAAAGAAAAAAAAAGGAAATACCATTCTCTACATATTGAATTGGCAACATTTATAAAACTAGTAATACTCTCTGCTGGTAAGGATTTAGTGAGGCAAGTGCTCTCATAGGATAGTGGAAGGGTTTGGTTTTTTGTTTGTTTTTTTTTTTTAAATAAACATATAATGTATTATTAGCCCCAGGGGTACAGGTCTGTGAATCGCCAGGTTTACACACTTCACAGCACTCACCATAGCACATACATTTGTTTTCTTTCTATTCCTAGAACAGATAAGTGACCCTCATTTTGGTCATTGTCACCATGAGGCACACTAATGTCTGTGCCTCAAATGTGCTTGATAGGTCTCTTTTAATCATTCTTATATTCCAACTTCTCAAAAACTCATTTCACTGTGGCTCCAAAATACATCTCAAAGTCATTCTTCTTTCTAGCTTCACCACTATTTCCCCACTTTCAACTACCCTCATCTCTAGCTTGTGCTGCTGAAAGATTTCCCAAACTGTTTTCTCTGCACTCATTCCACCTCCTTGAATCCAGTCTTCAGACCACAACCAGAGAAATATTTTTTAAGTGCTAATATGACCTTGTCATCTTCCTAACGAATACCAATCAATGATCTCTGAGTGCTTCTAGGGCAAAGGAACAAAATCTTTACCATGGTCTACAAATTCACTCTGATCTCTGAGTGACTCAGCACTCTCAGCCGGTTCCATTTTACTCAGCTGCCCACACTCCACACCTATTTTAGATCCACGGACGTGAAAGGCATCTTCTCATGTCAGAGCCTATATTGAGAGACCAGACAGCATATGAGTTAAGAGTATGAATTCTGGAGCCACACTGGATTTGTACCCATTACCCATTAGCTGTAAGTTGCTTATCCTCTCTGTGCCTCAGTTTCCTTATTGATAACTGGAGATGGTTAGATTAAAAAATAATACACATATATGGTATTTAGCACAATTTCTGATACATAATAAATTCTCAATCAATGCTAAGCTCTTAGTTATTCTTTTCTTTATGTTTGGAATCAATTTCCTTCACTAAATTAACACATATTCATCTTCCAAAACTCAGGTAAAAGTCCCTTCTAAAAGGAAGTCTTCTTAGACACTCCAGACTTAAACCTCCATTTTGTGTTTTTTCATAGTAGCCTGAGGAACTCCTTTCTATTAATTATCACTTTTCTTATTTTATTTTATTTTTATTTATTTATTTATTTATTTGGCAGAGAGAGACAACCAGAGAGGGAACACAAACAGGGGGAGTTGGAGAGGGAGAAGCAGGCTTCCCACAGAGTAGGGACCCCAATGCAAGGCTCAATCCCAGGAGCCTGGGATCATGACCTGAGCTGAAGGCAGACACCTAACGACTGAGCCACTCAGGTGCCTGAGTTATCACTTTTCAAATTCAGGTTTTTAATTAGTTGTTTAAAAATCTCTCTCACATACTAAACTCAAAGCTCCGCTGGTGGACTTGTTTGCTGAAGTACCTGGGCTTAGCACAGTACCTCATACGTGGTTGGATCCCAGGAAACAGCTGAAGAATTCGTGATGCAGACATTACTACATGTAGTACATAAACAGTATATAACATTGCTTCTATCCAAAGAAAGTATTTAATTTAGTCAAAGAACCAAAAATTATGTCACATGAAATAATTAGGAAATTATTAGGAAATTATTTAGGAATAATTAGGAAATAATAAAGGAGAATGTAGCCATGAGCTAAGTGGAAAGACAGATTACTGGTGGCAAAAATTATTGAAAATTTTAAAGTGCTTTAAAAGAGGTCTTTCATTAGATATTAAAAATTGAACTGTTTAGTGGTTTTAGTAGTATGACTTTTTGAAGACCCATATGAAGGTAACTAATAAACTCTACCAAAGGAAATATAAAAAGTTATGAATACGTGGAGAAACACATGATATTCCCGAGTAAGATGACCCAAATACCACAAATACGCTTACCAAGATTCCAATCAAAACCAAAATTTGGGGTGCCTGGGTGGCTCAGTGGGTTAAAGCCTCTGTCTTCGGCTCAGGTCATGATCCCAGGGTTCTGGGATCGAGCCCCTCATCGGGCTCTCTGCTCAGCGGAGAGCCTGCTTCCTGCAATCTCTCTCTTTGCCTGCCTCTCTGCCTACTTGTGATCTCTGTCTGTCAAACAAATAAATAAAAATCTTTAAAAAAATTATTTTATTTTTTATAAAATAATTCTAAAATTCATTAAACCATAAATAAGAAAAAGAAGAGTAATCAAAGGAACTTGCCTTGACAGATATTGAAATATATTTATAAATCTCCAGTGATTAAAATAGCATTGCGTTATCACAAGAATCTGCAGAGAGGTGACTGGAATGGGACAGGCCTACATCAGATATTTCATGTACATATGTAAGAATCTAACATATAACAAAAGAATGGAAACCAAAGGAAAAATGGACTAACATATTATGTTTAACAAATTTGGCTAATTAAGAAAAAGTCAATATAGATTCTCAACAAAATTAATTCCAAATGGATAACAGAGTTAAATGTAAAGAAAAACAGAATAATAAACTATAAGAAAACAAGATTATGTGCTCATCTCAGAACATAGAGACTAAAATTGAAATAGCACGAATTTAATGTGCAAATGTTTTAAGCATTCTCTTTAAAATCAAAACAAAATAACATAAAAGAAGCAAATATAAATAAATAAGCAACTCATCACAGTGCAAAGAAAAAAATAAAAGTAACAAAGACCAAAGAATTTCACTGCATAAAAGTTTTAAATTTAATGTATGTTAAAAAATGTAAAAAAAAAAATTGGAAAAACTTACAAAACTCAATCTGATTGGGATTTAATACCCTTAATTAATACAGAGATTACAAAATAGAGATTATAGTATAGAGATTATAAAAATTGATTTTAAAAAACTCTTACATCCTAAGAAAAATGTAGGCAAGAAAAAAAAAAAAAGAACAAAACACTCTTAAAAGAAATTAAAAGAAAGGGCACCTGGGTGTCTCAGTCAATTAAGTATCCAACTCTAGATTTTAGCTCAAGTCATAATCTCAGGGTGGTGGGATTGAGCCCAGCCTCGGGTTCTCAACTCGAGATTCTCTCCCTCTGCCCTTCCTCCCAATCTGGTGTGCTCTCTCTAAAATAAGTACATAAATTTTTTAAAAAATTAAAAATCAAAGGAATTAAGCATTTTTTTCAAAGAAATTGAAACAATATTGAAATACCGTCCTTCAGGGCACCTGGGTGGCTTAGTCGGGTAAGCGTCTGTCATCAGCTCAGGTCATGATACAAGGATCCTTGGATGTAGTCCCACATCCTGCTCAGTGGGGAGCCTACTTCTCCATCTCCCTCTGCCGCTCCCCCTGCTTGTGCTCTCTCTCTCTGTGTCAAACAAATAAATAAAATCTTTTAAAAAGAAAAAAAAAGGAAATACCATTCTCTACATATTGAATTGGCAACATTTATAAAACTAGTAATACTCTCTGCTGGTAAGGATTTAGTGAGGCAAGTGCTCTCATAGGATAGTGGAAGGGTTTGGTTTTTTGTTTGTTTTTTTTTTTTAAATAAACATATAATGTATTATTAGCCCCAGGGGTACAGGTCTGTGAATCGCCAGGTTTACACACTTCACAGCACTCACCATAGCACATACCCTCCCCAATGTCCATAACCCCACCACCCTCTCCCTACCCACCTTCCCCAGGCCCCCTTCAGTTTGTTTTGAAACATTAAGAGTCTCTTATGGTTTGCCTCCCTTCCGATCCCATCTTGTTTCATTTATTCTTTTCCTACCCTCCAAATCCCCCACGTTTCATCTCTACTTCCTCATATCAGGGAGATCATATGGTAATTGTCTTTCTCCAATTGACTTATTTCGCTAAGCATAATACCCTCTAATTCCATCCACGTTGTCGCAAATGGCAAGATTTCATTAGTGGAAGAGTTATTAATTAATGCAGTCTTCCTAGCAATTAGTTAGATGATATGCATTAAGAGCTAAAAGACCCTTTTGACTCATGGGTCAATTTTTAAAATTTTTATTTGTGAATGTTAATAAAAGGCATGATAAATTACATAACTAATACATAAAAATTAACTATTAATAAATAAAATAAAATTGTCCATATATTAAGTTGCTTATTTATAAATATGCACTAAAAATACTAAAATGAAATACACCAAGATGTTAACAGAGTTATGCCTAGGTGATGTGATTGAGGTAATTTACTTTCCCATTCTTTATATTTCTATTTCCAACTTTTCCCCATGTTTTTATAATTAGGAAAAATTACATCATAAAATAGCAAAAGCAATGTAATGCTAACATAAACCTAATCACTGCTCACCTGTCAGGGTCTGGCATGTGTCATTTCTGTCTAATTCATTTTGTGGGTCTTATTTATACATTGAAGGGCTGAATATCTGCCTTGAATAGCATCAAACATACAATATGCTGTTAACGCATTTTAAATGATCATTTCAGGTAAGGGATAATAACTAGCAGGTGAGAGACTGAATTTATCAATTCAGAAGCAGAAATAATTATATGAGGTTTTTGAGTGGCCCTCACCTCTGTACATACATTCATTGTATGACGGTGAAACTCTCAACTACTTCATTTATAAGACAGAAAGAAGCCAGTATCTAATAATGTGACTCACTAATTGAATAAAAATATTAATTTTGGGGTTAAAGATTTGTAAACATGTTCTAAAATAATTTAAATGATTAACCCTATCATACCCTAATCACATTTGTAAGAAATTAAGACTAAAACATAGCCAAGTAATTTTAATGAGATTCCAAGCAATCAGATATATAGCTGCATTGTTCACTTTGGATATATTATCCCGTGATTAGGGTATGTCTTCAACTGATAAAGAAAAAGAACAGATTCCCCGAGCTTTGCCAAAATCTAGTTGAGTTCCTCAAATTCCATGTGTTCTTCTTTCTGATACAATTATTAAAAACATCTTGTTTATATTAAAGAAACCACTATGCAGTAGATGAGAACACAAAACAAATCAATCAAATTTCTATTTTTCACTTCTCCAATTGTTCCTTATTGGAAATGCAGCATAATTAGATCCAATACTGCAGATGGTAATTAATATTTAGCAAAATAGGGCAAGGAGTACATTTTCTGTTTTCTAGGTAATATCTGTTCTTCACAAACCCTCAAATCTTCCCTTAATACCATTCCATAATTTTTTTTTTTAAGTTTTCTCTTCTGCCTTCTAAAGACCCCTGTGTTATTTTGCCCTCCATCTAAATGGTAGAGCTAGGGAAAAAACAAACGAACAAAAATCAGAAAAAAAAATCAAGAATAATGGTAAGCCTACTTGGTGAGGACTCCTAGTTCTGTACTTTGCTTACTATGCGGTCCTCACTGTGCTATTCCTGTTACTAGAAGACACAGAACAGGGAGGAGCTTGCGTGAAACCACTGTCTTAGAACTCAGGGTTGATGCAACATTGTATCATCATTGTAAGACAAGGAAAAAAGAGAGTCTGAAGAGCAGAGACACTGAGAACAAGAGAAGGAAAGAAATGGCCGCCAATATGAGGCCACCCACACAGAATCTTTCTAGTCTGGACACCACCATGATGAGGCTGCTAAAAATATTGACAAGACTGTGGCCCTGATTTTAGTGTGCCCAGTTCCCATGTTGGCTAGTTCCCTGTCTGAAGTTGGTTTGGCTCACTTGTGCAGTGTCCAGTGATGCTCACCCAGCTCGACCCAGCTGCCTTTGAAAGGTTAAATGAAGCATTTAAATTAGAACTGGCATTCTGTTGATTCCATGTTATAATATCATTGATGGGAAGATAGGTGCAAATTATTTCATTGAAATGTATTTTCTCCCAAGAGGGTGACTTAACTAATGCTAGCAATACAGGATTTTTTTTTTTTAAGATTTTATTTATTTAGGGCACCTGGGTGGCTCAGTGGGTTAAGCCGCTGCCTTCGGCTCAGGTCATGATCTCAGGATCCTGGGATCGAGTCCCGCATCGGGCTCTCTGCTCAGCAGGGAGCCTTCTTCCCTCTCTCTCTCTCTCTCTCTGCCTGCCTCTCTACTTGTGATCTCTCTCTGTCAAATAAATAAATAAAATCTTAAAAAAAAAAAAAAAGATTTTATTTATTTATTTGAGAGAGAGAGAGATCGTAAGTAGGCAGAGAGGCAGGCAGAGAGAGAGGGGAAGCAGGCTCCCTGCTGAACAGAGAGCCTGATGCAGGGCTTAATCCCAGGACCCTGAGATCATGACCTGAGCCAAAGGCAGAGGCTTAACCCACTGAGCCACCAAGGTGCCCTGCAATACAGGATTTTGTTTTCGGTGATAGTTCACCAAAGACTGGCTTGGAGGCACTTAAGTAATTAGATGAAAATATTTGCCGTGTAAGTATCTTGAAAACTCAGGGATAGGAGATGAGAGAGAGAGCTTGATTCCTTTAAATGGTAAATTTGAACTCCAGTTACAAACTAAATATTTTCTATTTTGCCACAATATGAACAGTATTAGTAACCACCCGAGCTGCATAAAAACAGGTTCCTGTGTTAGCATACCTAGCCTTTCAAAGTCAGTTTTTTTCTATATGAATTAATCAGTTGACTATAAAGACCAGAGAGCTCCATTGATTCATGGTTTTATCATTTCAAAATATTCTCATTCTCACTCTGCCAAATCACTTGGAAAGTATTGTGTGCATGTGTCTGTGTGTCTGTGGTGAGGTACTAGGAGCAAAAGAGACTGAGATTTGACACCACCAGGCTTTAGTGGGTTTTTTTGTTTATTGTTGTTGTTGTTATTGTTTTCCCATTGAAGTGATCACAGACCAATGGAGAATGCACGTGACATTTACAAAACTGCAACCTCTCACAATGTTTACCTGAGATTCCTGGAAGATAACAAACGTGAATATGCATTAAAAGGTACTATAGGGTGCCTGGGTGGCTCAGTGGGTTAAAGCCTCTGCCTTCAGCTCAGGTCATGATCTCAGGGTCCTGGGATCAAGCCCCACATCGGGCTCTCTGCTCAGCAGGGAGCCTGGTTCTTCCTCTCTCTCTCTCTCTCTCTCTCTGCCTACTTGTGAACTCTGTCAAATAAATAAATAAAAATCTTAAAAAAAAAAAAGGTACTATATATACATTCTTGCCAAGGAATTCTCGGAGTATACTTTACAGATTGCAAGTCTCATGTTTTTATGCTATTTGTCACCTAAGGAGGTCATGAAGAGATTTTTATTTTGTCTCTTTTTGTCCAAAAATTAAAATTTTGTTTGTCTAAAAAATGCACGTGGGAATACTAGAAGAAAGGATTTTACCCTTAAGTGATTTCAGCTCTCAGCTGAGGTTGTGTTCATATGTAAATGGTGTACGATCTCTTTCAATTTCCCGAGTTCTGCCTCCATTTGTTCATAAATTCATACTTAAGGGACAAAGTCAACGCTATGAGCATCTTTTCAGCTCACATCTTCACAGTGGCTAAAAGGGGTGTACAAGTGAAGAAAAAAATTAGCCCTCATTGACTGCCAAAAGTCTCTTCCGTATTGTAAAAAAAAAAAAAAAAAAAAAATTTAATTGCATTCACTGATGACAAGTGTGGGTGCATTTGGCAGACAAGGGGAAAGGACTTTGCTGTGTATCTGCTGTTCAAAAATTCTTCTCATTCTGCTAACACTTTTCCTCTTCATGTCATCAAAAATAATTTTTTACTGATTATGTTGACACCCTCATAATGCCAGAATTTTTCTTACATCTCAGATGTAACTGTCTGTCATGATTTGCATTCAAGTACGTTGTCTTTTTTTTTAATATAGCATATATGGGAAAAAAATACTTTTTGAAACTAACAAGTTCAAATTTTACTTTGATTTATAAAGACTAGTTCACATCTACCAGGAATGGACAGGCAAAACATTCATTTTTAACCTTCGGAAACTAATTTTGTCTTCCTGACCAGTTGATGACTTAAAGCATATTAAGTCGTGTTTGTTAGCTTATGACACAAAATGGTATAAAATAAGACAATTTTAGAAGGTGAATTACTTCTGTCATTTCACTTGTAAAACAGTTTCTTTCAGGATATTTTTAATTTAGAGGAGACATAATCTGCCAACAATAAAACTGGAAAAAAGAAAAATTCACTACAGGTTGTTTTATGTAATAGCTGTGCTCCTGAAAATGTGTTCAGGACACTTTTGCAAACAACATATCCCATGCCATCTTCTTGGAACAACTCTTGATTTCTGCAGTGTTTCTGATATCTGTATCTTTTACTAACTGGTCTTTTCTCAAACCTTCTACTATAAGTGATAAAAGAATAGAACTTTTTCTTTGGATTGCAGCATATGGTTTTTGCAGCTTCTACAAATAATTCCCCACCTTCTCCTTCCTCAATTCTTTTTTTTTTTTTTTTTAAAGATTTTATTTATTTATTTGACAGAGAGAGATCACAAGTAGACAGAGAGGCAGGCAGAGAGAGAGAGAGAGGGAAGCAGGCTCCCTGCTGAGCAGAGAGCCCGATGTGGGACTCGATCCCAGGACCCTGAGATCATGACCTGAGCCGAAGGCAGCGGCTTAACCCACTGAGCCACCCAGGCGCCCTCCTTCCTCAATTCTTAATAGAATTAAATGGAATACTCTTTCGAGCAGGCAGTCACACAGATAAATTGAAAATAGAAGGTTGGTAATTTCAGTGGCTTTGTGACTTCTGAACCACATTCAACTGCCTAGAAAAATGATCACCACATCAAAAAAATTAGTCAATAAAATGCAAAACAAGACAGGTTGAAGAATAAAAGAGACAGAAAAATAACAAGATATAAAGCCTGCGTGAGAAATATATATATATTTTTCCCCACAACTCTGTTAAAAGAAAACTGCTAGAACAACATGGTGCCTGATGAAACTAAAGGGCACCTACTGAAACATTAAATCTGTAGATTGAGTCATACATCTATCTAGTAACCGCCACTATGAATAGCACACACATCAAACAAATGCCGAATAGATTTTGCTTGGCACTGACATGCTGCTAGATCAGTTTTCCTATCAAGCATTTCAGAAACACAAGTACTCTAGTTTGCCAGAAGAATTTTCCAGTGATGTTAGACGTGGTTGAGCACAACCAAGGGAAACATTGGAGACCAAAGGAAAAGAGGGCTTCACTGTAGAAGTGATAAAAATATTATACTATGTCTCTGCCCCAGAGGAACTTAGTCTATTCAGGTGGCATAATCATACTCTGATTAAATTTAAGACAATATATTACTCCACAAAAGCGTACGGATATGAAGTAAATACTGATTATAATAGGATTCATGAGGAGAAGGAAAGAATTAATTTTAATTCTCTCACATCAACAGGAATATCAAAATACGATGGCTCTCCACTCATACACTTGTTTACTGAAGTCTTGCTTAAATCTGATTTAATTTCAATAATTTTTCTACTTAATATTAGAATTTTAGCTTGCATTCTTGATTTGCAATGTTGAGTATTTTTTCACTGGTCGGAACACCATTTCCTCATAATCAAATGGTGTGATAATAAGTCTCACTGGTCTGAAATCAGTGGGTTGACCTCATGAATGTGTATAAATTCTTGATGTGGTGGAGTGGGACAAAGAGAACAACAACAAAAAAAAAAAAAAAAAAAAAAGAAAAGAAAGAAAGAAAGAGAGAAAGAAAAGAAAAATAATGGCCCCAAGCCTATACCTATTTTATTTCAGGACATTAACCTCCTGTGCCCACCTCCTTCCAATGAACTACAAAAATCATGAAAGAGTGCTCAAAATAGTCTTCGAGCTGCTGTCTCCATGTGATGTTAACACATTTTTTTCTCTCTTGTTTTAGTTTCCACTCTGTTGTGTTTGCTGTATGAACAATGGCTTGAATTAGTCACACCGCTGGGGAGGTGGGCAGGTCCTCCTGCGTAAAGACCAATGCTCGTGCCAAGAAGGTTGGAAGGGACAAACCTACCCAAATGAAGGAAGGACATACCCAGGAAGACTGGAGAAAAGGCAGAAATGAGAAAAGACTATATCTTCTCTCATTTGAGGAGGTAATTTTGTGGGATTGACAGAGAAAGGAAGATGTTTGGAACCAACTGTGTGGTGCATGGGATGCTAAGAATAACGGAAAACCAACTCACTTTTTTGTTGTCGTTCCTAAAGGAATAGCAAAAAGAATTTATGCTGTAACCCACATCAAAATGTCTTAAATTTCCTTTTCTAAGCATCTCATTATCTTTCAAGGATAACAAGACTTTGTCATATATGTTACAAATCATTTCTCATTTGTCTTTTACCTTTTGATTCCACTGTATAGAATTTTTAAATAATTGTATATTTCATTATTTTAGTCAAACCTTTTTATTTATAATATATTTTTAATGTTAAGTTTTCATTTTTATACTTATTTTTTAACCAATTGATTATCCAGCAATCACCCCATAATCATTTATAAAATAATCAAAAATGTCCTCCAATTTTAAAACTAGCTTTATTATGTACTAAATACTTTTTGAACTTTTTTTATGTAAGCCCTATGCCCCTCATGGAGATCAAGAGTCATGTGCTCTACTGACTGAGCCAGCCAGATGCCCGCCCCCATACTAAATATTTAAACACGATAAACATTAATATGGAGGATTTATATTCTGCTCCATTAATCTACCATTTATTCCAGCATGTGTACAATATTCAGTTAGTTTTTGTAATTTTATAATACCCAACCTGGTGATATAAACCCTCTCCAATAATGATTATTCCTCTTAATTTTTTCTTTGACTTTTAATTTTTTTAAATTTTATTTATCTTTGTATTTAGAGAGATCACACACTGGTAAGTGGTGGGGGAAGGGAGAGAGAGAGAGAATCTTAAGCAGGCTTTACACCCAGTAGAGCCCCTTCTTGGCCTTTTTAAATGTTGCAGTTGGGTTGCCTGGGAGGCTCAGTCCATTAAGTGTCCTACTCTTGATTTCAGTTCAGGTCATGATCTCAAGGTCCTGGCATCAAGGCCTCATCAGCCTCCACACTTGGTGAAGAGTCTGCTTGAGATTTTCTTTCCCTCTCTCCCTCTGCCATTTCTCTCTCTTTCTCTCTCTCCTTCAAGTAAATAAATCTCTTTAAAAAATAAGTAAATGTTGTGGTTAAATAACACCAAATTTGTGATTTTAACCATGTAGAAACGAACAGTTTAGTGGCACAGAGTGTATTCACAATGTTCTGCAACTATCATTCCTATGTAGTTTCAAAATTTTTTCATCACTTCAGAGAAACCATGTACTCATTAAGTCACCCCTCCTTTTTCCCTCTCTCCCTTGTCCCTGGCAACTGCAAATCAGCTTTCTTTCTCTAGTGGATTTCATGTAAGTGGAATCATACATATTTGTCCTTTGTGTCTGGCTTATTTCAGTTATGTAAAGAATGTTTTCCAGGTTCATTCATTTTGAGGTGTGGATCAGTATCTCATTCCTTCCTGTGGCCAAGGGATATCCCATCACATGGCTATGCATTTAGTTTGTCCATTCTTCAGTGGATGGACATTTGGGCTGTTCCCACCCTTTGGCTTGTGTGAATAAAGCTGCTCTGAACACTCATGTCCAGGTTTTTGTTTGAACACCTCTTTTTCATTCTTTGGAGAGTGGAATTGCTGGATCATATAGTAATTTTGTGGTTAACCTATTGAGAGACCACAAAACTGTTTCCCACAGTGGCTGCACCATTTTACATTTTCACCAACAATGCATAAACATTCCAATTCCTCCTTCTCTCCCTTCTTTCCTCTCCTTTCTTCTTCCCTTTCTTTCCTTATTTCTTTTCTATTATGAATTGAATCGCTTTCTTCTATTAAATTTTCTGAATGTTTATTGCTGATACATAGGGCATGGTAGACCATTTTGCTAGTGACCCATTTCATCTTCCTTCTCTGAATTTTTATATTATTATATTATAGAGATCAATAAAAGGTAGTGCCAGGCTCTATACTGGTTTTATTACTATCAAATTGTTTTATGTAGGAAAACCCTTTTTCTTGATAATATTTTAGACTCTTCAAGGGGAGGGTTATCTATATCACCTATGCCTTTTGTATTACCCCTCAGTTCCTAGCACAATATTTAGGAAATTCCTATTGACCTTATTAGACATCCTCTTATCAATTGTATGACAGGTACTTTGCAGATAGCTTATGACATAAGATTCTAGGTATCTATCTATAGTCTATGGAAGTAATTTCCAGAATCACATCCAGCTTAGATCTGGAAATTAAATAGGCTAATGTAAGGGCTTCAGAATTGGAATAAAGAGAGACAAATCCAATAAAAAAATAAAATGAGTCCCAAAAGTTCATTTTTGCTTTTGTTTCCTTTGCCTTTGGAGACATATTTGAAATAAGTTGCTGTGGCTAATATCAAAGAGGTTACTGCCTATGTTCTCCTCTAGGATTCTGATGGATTCCTGTCTCAGGTTGAGGTTTTTTATCCATTTCGAGTTTATCTTTGTGTACGGTGTAAGAGAATGGTTGAGTTTCATTCTTCTACATATAGCTGCCCAGTTTTCCCAGCACCATTTATTGAAAAGACTGTCTTTTTTCCACTGTATATTTTTTCCTGTTTTGTCGAAGATTATTTGACCATAGAGTTGAGGGTCCATATCTGGGCTCTCTACTCTGTTTTGCTGGTCTTATGTGTCTGTTTTTACACTTTTGGGACTTCATCAAGATCAAAAGCTTCTGCACAGCAAAGGAAACAGTCAACAAAACAAAGAGGCAACCCACGGAATGGGAGAAGATATTTGCAAATGACAGTACAGACAAAGGTTGATATCCAGGATCTATAAAGAACTCCTCAAACTCAACACACACAAAACAGACAATCATATAAAAAAATGGGCAGAAGATAGGAACAGACACTTCTCCCATGAAGACGTACAAATGGCTATCAGACACATGAAAAAATGTTCATCATCACTAGCCATCAGGGAGTTCAAATTAAAACCACATTGCGATACCACCTTACATCAGTTAGAATGGCCAAAATTAGCAAGACAGGAAACAACATGTGTTGGAGGGGATGTGGAGAAAGGGGAACCCTCTTACACTGTTGGTGGGAATGTAAGTTGGTACAGCCACTTGGGAAAACAGTGTGGCGATTCCTCAAGAAATTAAAAGTAGAGCTTCCCTATGACCCTGCTATTGCACTACTGGGTATTTACCCCAAAGATACAGATGTAGTGAAAAGAAGGGCCATCTGTACCCCAATGTTTATAGCAGCAATGGCCACGGTCGCCAAACTGTGGAAAGAACCAAGATGCCCTTCAACGGACGAATAGATAAGGAAGATGTGGTCCATATACACTATGGAGTATTATGCCTCCATCAGAAAGGATGAATACCCAACTTTTGTAGCAACATGGATGGGACAGGAAGAGACTATGCTGAGTGAAATAAGTCAAGCAGAGAAAGTCAATTATCATATGGTTTCACTTATTTGTGGAGCATAACAAATAACATGGAGGACATGGGGAAATGGAGAGAAGGGAGTTGAGGGAAATTGGAAGGGGAGGTGAACCATGAGAGACTATGGACTCTGAAAAACAACCTGAGGGTTTTGAAGGGGGGGGTGGGAGGTTGGGAGGAGCCAGGTGGTGGGTATTAGGGAGGGCACGTATTGCATGGAGCACTGGGTGTGGTACAAAAACAATGAATACTGTTATGCTGAAAAGAAATTTTTTTAAAAAATTTATTAAAAAAAATAAAATGAGTAATCAATAGAACTTGGTCAAAGTGTGCCTTCACTTTTGTCCATATTCACCAATGCATGCAAAAAGCCATATGTTAGATAGTACTGAAATAGTCTGAAGTAGTTATATGTCTTCCTAAATTCTTCTGTTGCAATTAGAAGCTGCACACAACATGGGGCTTTGGTTTTTCATGAGGTTTTAAAAACGAGGGCCCCAGGCCCACCTCCAGTGCTCCCTGCACCCTCTTCCCCAATTACAGAGATTTGGATATCTGAAAAATAAAATAAAATAAAAAACCAAGTCACTTTAACCTTAGAACTAACCAAATATGGAAGGTACTTTAATACCAACATTACAGAGCTCTGGAATTTTATTCTAACATGCTCTATTTTATTGTCAGAAGTAAATCTTCATAGTTAGAAAAAGCATTTTAACATTCTGAATCTAACATTTCACCTAATTTTCATTCACCTAAGCATAACTCTTTGGAAGAAGTAGAGAGTTTTGGTCCTGGTGAGAAATTGTATTTATCTACTTATTTTCAAATTATTTATTAAGAATAATATACAATGAGTACAATCATGAAATCTTCCTACTCAATTGAGTGCACTAAAGCAAATAAAAATGTTCTTAAATTTAGACCTAAATTCTATCTTCTTCCTTCAGATAAAGTAGAACAGAAAATAGATACAAAAAAGAATTCCTTCCTTTCTAATCTCTCTTTCTCACACATACACAGACCCCACACACCCACATACAAACACACTTTGTATTTAAAGGTGCATTTGCTGAGTGTGTTATTATGTTTTTCCACTAAATATCTTATGTATTGATTTTTCTAAACTAGCATTTCATTGGAAATGCTTCATAGAAAAAAAAAACAGAGACTGCTGGAGTCATGTAAGTTTGAGAAGCACTGGAAATTTGCATTTTATATTAGCAGTGGAGGCTTCCAGAAGTCCCAAAACATACACACATACACAGACACTTTTGTTTAAATTGGAATATCTAGAATTTATTTGACCATGGTGTCATTTCACAACCAACACCTAACAAGATATGCAAAACCATACTGGTCAGGACACACTTGGTCACACCATGGTAAGAAGCAACCTCAAAATATTAGTGACGTAACGTGATAAAATGTGTCTTTCACTCATACCACATTTCACTTGTTAGAGAACAAGGTGGATTTGGTTTACTTTTTCACAGTGATTATTTCCCCACTACTGTGGGGAAGACATTCAGCAAATCATGCACTACTTTTCAAGCTTCCTCCAGGAAGTCACATTGTTCTCATGCCATCAAAGTTCATTGGTCAAGGCAAATACTATTGCCGCGTCCAACTTCAGTGTCAAATGGGAAGTTTAATTCCACCACGTGCTTCAAAGACGAAGATGCAAAATTTTTTGGTGAATAGCAGGACTACCACAAACACTTTGGAAAATACTGGGCTGAAGAAGAGTTTTGGTGCCTGTTATTCGGTAACTTGGAAAACAAAACATGATTACAAAATAAATGCTTTCTGGCAAGGGAATGACCCCGGGGTTCGCCCAGTCTGTCAGCATTGCCAGCTTGGCTTCTTGACTTTACTAGATGCTTAGTGTAATCTATTCTGGTGGAGCTGCTGCCCTGTCTGTGACTCAAACACCGACCTGATCCCTTTGGTGATGTTTGCTTCCTACCGATCGGTGGGCATGCTAATAACATAAGGCAGCAATACACCAACCTAATTGAAAGCCGCCAGCATTCCAATGTATCTGACCTCCGTTTAACCTCTCTGTTTCAGTCCTTGTCCCACAATCTCTGGTATTATCATCAGAAAGGAGCTATATGGCCTGTCAGTGACCATTGTGTTATAGTAGTCTCAACTCATTACAAATTAACCCCTAAAAAAGAGCACTAAAAACTAGCGATCTGTTTCCTTATCTCTAGAATGTGTGGGTCTTGGGCAGAGGTTTCCAAAGCAGAGCTCATTCCAAGAGAGAGAGGGACGCCAAGTGAGCTGGACTTGGTTTTGTTTTCCTGGCTTCAATTCCATCACTTCTGGATTTATCTCCCTTTTATGTTCAGATTTCTTGTATGATTTTGCCTATACCAAATGTTCTGTGGTTAAATTTTTTTTTTCTTACCTTTTGAACATATTTTCTTTAAGGTTCCCTTCATCCTTCACATTTTAACATACCTCATTTGCTAGTTAAGATGATACCTTTGACACACTCAGTTTGGACAGGACAAATGAGGGTCAGTCAGCCAACCCAAGCTGCTTTCATTCAATATACCTTGGGAATCTTGGCTTTAGTCTGTCTTCGTAATGACAAAGAAAGTAAATTGCTTCCAAGAATGTGTAAAACTGTGCTGGCATTTCTGCTTCAGAGTCTGCTGTGTGGCTACTCATTCTCCACAAGTCTGAGGAGCTTCCTTTATTCCCATGAAGAGACACGAGCTACTGAGGTCAAACCAAAGCCATACGGCTGGTGTGTACATAATGTCTCCACGTGTCATGGAGCCTCTGAACTCCAGTTCAGTTCCCTCAGCCCCACCCAAGCGTGACCTGGCTATTGATGATCCAAAGGATCCTCTAATCAACACATATTGAGAATTGGAGACTTACGTCTACCCAGTTTCAACAATGGACACTTGGATGTTCTTTACTTCCCATCTCTTTTAACACCTGTTTTCAGGCCACCACTGTTTAGCATGAGGATTATAACAGAGTTTCCTCACAAGCGGTAGTTCTGAAGTATTGAAAGAATGTCACTTGGAATAAGAATAGAATTTTGAGATCAAGAATGGATTCAGCAGAAAAGAGTACATTCATTAGTGATGTCTGCATGGCAGGGAATATGCCACATGTTTGTCATTCTGAAGCCTTTCTGGTTCCATGAGAAAAATTTCCATCATCACATAGCAATCTTGCCACTGGTCCCTTTGTGTTTCTTATACCTGGAAGAGAAGTGAGTGATGCCCCATGTGTCAAAACTCAAATTCCAGAGCAATAATAATGGGTGATCGGTAACGTATCATAAATTGGATCTGAGAGTATTGTTTATTTACTGTTGTTTTGTCTTACCTTTGAACAAGGAATATGCAGTCTGTGTTTGACACTGTCATGAAAAAGAGATAATTAGCATTATTTTTGTTGATTGAATGAGAATTCACATTTATCCCTTTAAAGTTGTGCAATGCAATGCATTGGCACAAACTTTCCATTAAATATTTTTAAATCTTTTTTATTTTTTAGAGTAAAAATGCACATGTTGACATTTCAGAACTCAGTAGTACAGTTAGAGATAAAAATTATGGCCACTTAGAGGCCTTGCATCAGCACAGTTTACAAGGCCAAGAAGCAATCCCAATTCAAAAAGCTGAGGTAGATTCTTTTTTAAACCAGTTTGCTTCTTTTAATCAATCAACCACCATAAAAGCACAGTTTAAATTTATAGATATGAGGATTTGCATTTCTGGTAATTAATAAACAGAATCTGGGTCTCCTTGCAAAAAAGACATCTAAATGGCCAACAGACACATGAAAAATTGTTCAATATCACTCAGCATCAGGGAAATACAAATCAAAACCACAATGAGATACCACCTCATACCAGTCAGAATTGCTAAAACTAACAAGACAAGAAATAACAAATGTTGACAAGGATGCAGAGAAAGGAGAGCCCTCTTTCACTGCTGGTGGGAAGGCAAGCTGGGGCAGCCACTCTGGAAAACAGTATGAAGGTTCCTCAAAAAGTTGAAAATAGAGCTACCCTATGACCCAGCAAATGCAATACTGAGTATTTACTCCAAGGATACAAATATAGTGATCCAAAGGGGTACCTGCACCCCAGTATTTATAGCAGCAATGTCCACAATAGCCAAACTATGGAAAGAGCCCAGATGTCCATCAACAGATGAATGGATAAAGAAGATGTAGTATAGATATATGTGATGGAATATTATGCAGCCATCAAAATTGAAATCTTGCCATTTGCAACTACATGGACGGAACTAGAGGGTTTTATGCTAAATGAAATAAGTCAATCAGAGAAGGACAATTATCATATGATCTCACTGATATGTGGAATTTAAGAAACAAGGCAGAGGATAATAGGGGAAGAGAGGAAAAATGAAACAAGACAAAACCAGAGAGGGAGACAAACCATAAGAGACTCTTAATCTTAGGAAACAAACAGGGTTGCTGGGGTGGGGAGGGGGATGGGGTAACCGGGTGATGGACATTGGGGAGGGTATATGTTATAATGAACACTGGGTATTGTATAAGCCTGATGAATCACAGACCTGTACCCCTGAAACAGATAATATATTATATGTTTTTTTTTAAAGATTTTATTTATTTATTTGAGAAACAGAGATCACAAGTAGGTAGAGCAGTAGGCAGAGAGAGAGGGAGAAGCAGGCTCCCTGCTGAGCAGAGACCCTGAGATCATGACCCAGGACCCTGAGATCATGACCTTAGGCGAAGGCAGAGGCTTAACCCACTGAGCCACCCAGGCACCCCAATATATTATATGTTAATTTAAAAAAATAATCTGGGTCGCTTTCTGTTCATTTTAAGACAAGAATGGCCTCCAGTATGTGGCAACAAATCCAGTCATATTCATCCAGAACGAGCAAGAATGTGAATTATGATTGTTCTACTCGTATATACCTTTGGGTTGAGATTTCTGTTCAGTGTCCAAAGAAACATATGAAGAGATTCACAGTCAATTTAGAAGACAAAATCATTTTTTTAAAAAGATTTTATTTATTTATTTGAGAGAGAGAGATAGTAAGAGAGAACACAAGCAGAGGGGAGAGGGAGAAGCAGGCTCCCCACTGAGCAGGAGGCTGGATGTGGAGCTCCATCCCAGGACCCCAGGAGCATGACCTGAGCTGAAGGCAGGCACTTAACTGACTGAACCACCCAAGCATCCTCAATGACAAAATCCTAAGCAAGATGCTGATGCTGCTCTATCCCAATTTGGAGACTCTGCTGTGCTTTCAAGACTGAAAGAGTAAAACAAGGAGAAGACCAGCTAATTGTTCACCAAATTTTATCCCCATTCTTCCTGGACACACAGTTACAAGATATATTTAAGACACATATTTTCAAGCCTTCCTTGCACTTAGATACTGCTTTATGAGACTCTTCTAGTCAATAGAATACGGGCAGAAGAGATGCATGACTCTTGGCAGTCCTATCTCCTAGATCTCTCCTTTGTACAACAAATCATTGCTTCTTCCCATCCCCTGTTTATTGGCTAACTGCAGGGGACTCCCAAGAACCTAGAAAAGGGAAGAGAGGAAGAGCAGAAAGATCTAGGTCCCAGAATTGCCACTTGGATAAGAAGTGACCAACAATGAGTTGACTATTGCCTAAGTATAAAATAAACCACAAACGTGTTAAGCCTCTGAGATTTTAGTGTTACTTGTTGTATCTGTTATTCTACCCTGACTAATCCAGGTAGTATAACATAAGGGACCAATGGTGATCTTGGTTATACTGTCTCCATTAAGATTCCTGAACAATAAATGGAGTAATTATCACTAACAACAAGTCACAAAAATCAAAATGAATACCTACAGAAGCACCATAAGGAGAGCTTACTTTTACTGACCACTCCTCCTATGCCACACAAAATATAATTTTACTATCCCTATTTACAGATCAGAAAGACAAAAACCCAGATGATTAAGTAACTGGGTCAAGACAGTTAATGAGTAATAAAGCTAGGACTCAAATCTCACTTCGACTGCAAATCCTGCACTGCAAAGCACTAAGCTCTCAGTTCTCACACTCTTCCTGTCTCTTCTGATAATCTTAGAATCAGGTTGACCTATCTATTTTATTACAGTAGAGTATGCCTATTGCTTGATAGGACTCATTACACTTGATAGTTCTGAATTCTGAACCTGTTGAAAATTACAGCTTTGAAATTGAAATCTGTCATCAAAGATCTTACTTACAAGCAACATAACCCACTTAAGCTAGTTTAAGTAGAAGATGAGTTTATTAAAAGCCATTAGGAACTAATGGAAACTTCAGAGGCTGGAATTCTTACATTCCAGAAAAATCCCCAAATTGCACATTAAGCCTCGCCAGTAGAGGCCCTTCTAGGCACAGACATGGTTACTCCATAGACACTGCTTGTGTGTGTATTATCACTATCCCTGGGAGAACAGCCATTACTGCCCCGGGAATGCCCAATAGCTCTCCTCCATGCTTCACTAGTCTCATGAGAATACAGATTCTATGCAGCAACTACACCTGGTTCTTCCTGATATCCCTTCTGAATAAAACCATTCCAGGACAGCGGTTCCGTTTGGTAACGCCTGCTCCCCACTAGAGGCTGGAAAACAGAGTTTTGGCTCTTCAATTTGGGAAACAGCCCAAATATAAGAAGTCTAATCATAAGATGTTCAGTGGCTACTGAGGGGACATATGTCCACTAAAATGGTCACCCCAGACCACATGGAGCCAAGATTTCAGGGAAAGAGAAATTATGGTTTCTTCTAGAGGAAGCTGGTTCACAGGAAGAACAGGGCAGAAGTCCTGAAAAGAAGAAGCCTGAGGAAAGACAGAGCTGCTACAGAACTGAGTTCTAGCTTTTGGTCAAGTCTGGCTGTCCTTGCTCAGGTTGGTTTCTGTGTATTTTCACGAGACAAAAGTCTCTGCAGTATTTAAACAGCAAGTTTGTAAATATATGCCAAGCAGTGAACACCTTCAGAATGTTGACATGAATAAAATAAGTCTGATATTAAGACTCTCAGAGAACAGAGGGAGAACTGTTTCTTTTTTTAAGATTTATTTATTTATTTGAAAGAGGGAGAGAGAGAGAGAGAGAGAGAGAGAGCAGAGGCAGATGGAGAGGCAGAGGGAGACTCAAGCAGACTCTGCCCTGAGCAGAGCCCAACACCAGGCTTGAACTCACGACCCTGAGATCATGACCTGAGCTGAAATCGAGAGTCAGATGCTCAATCAACTGAGCCACCCAGGTGCCCTGAGAATTCTGTTTCCAATAGATTTAGGAAGTGCTCTTAGATGGTATATAAGACCAGGGAGCTCTGACTGTCTTCCCACTTGATCTGAATCCTGGTCCCACTGGTTTTCTTACGCCTCACTATGTTATAAATTCCATGAAATTATGAGTCATTCTCATTCGCCTCTGGGCCAAACACAGGCCCTGCCTCATACAGAACTTACCAATTAATATTTTCTGAATAAATTCTTTCAACTGGTCGTAGCAAAAAAAAAAAAAAAGGAAAAAGGCCTTTATTTATTTAGATCAAGTGCAACGTACAAGTGACTACTTAGCAAGCGGGAAGATAAATGCATTGGCAATATGGGTTTCCAAGAACCCAAGCTCAAATGTATCATTTCTAGAAGAGTTGCTTTAGAGAATCAATTTTGTATCATTTTTAATTGCCACACATGCACAAATTGGCCTCAAAACACCGTATAATGATTATGGTGGCTATATATCACATTGACTGTGACACTGCCTCTCCCAAGTCCAGAGCTAGTTAACATATAACAGAGTATTCACTACCACTCGTCCTTTCCAATGTTTGTGTCGAAACATTGTTTCTTAAGTAGTCATATTGATCGTATTGATTAATACTCCTGGTAGAAATGATGAAAAAACATCGATTCGTTCTTGTAAACCTCATCTCTAACTACAATATCTGGAGTGTTGCTTCCTTGAACTCCGTAAGAGCTCTCTCCTCAGACCTCTTCCATTCTTACTGATTACATCTGCAGATGGAAATCAGGTGTGAAAATCCATTAAGACGCCTCACGACAGGACAGACTTTGACTCTTATTGAACTCTCATGTTCTCTCTTCCTTAATTAAGGCACAAGAACATTTTACCATGGAAAGAGAACGACTTAGATTATGGATCTTATTCCTTCTAATGGCATGCATTTCACCCAATTGGGAGGTAATACATTTCTTCTCCGTTGCTTTGCAAAGAGCCACTTACCCAGTTCTTCCAAGGGAAGAATAAAGAGCGTGATTTTACTTATAAAGAGCGCTCCGTTATCCAGGCTACAAAAGAGAAATGAAGTATACAGCTGTTCCCCTAAATTATAACATGTTTTTTTTCACTAAACATTTTAAAACCCAAATAAAGAATAGCATTTAAATGAGTTAGCAACATAGAATCTTATTTTAGAGCTAGAAAAACCCTTAACATTTGCAGCACAAAGAAGCAAGAAGGCAGGCTTTGGAGTCAGAGGGCCTGGATTCAAATGCTGACTGCATGACCTGAGGCAATTTAGAAGACCTCCTGAGTCTCCATATTTCCTCACATATCACGATAATTATTGTGATAACTCTTTATAAAGGTAAATCATAAAATACACTCAAAATAAATTTAAAATACGTTGAAAATGACAAAATATCTCAACTATAATAATACCCCCCCACAGGCCTTATGAGGATTTACTGAGATGATGCATTCCAACACTTAGCACTCCATACAGGCTCCTGATTTTTACATTATTTTATAATACATACTCTGTGCATTTCCATCCCGTGAGATGCACAGTATGTGAAATGAAAAACAAAAAAACTTCTCATAAAGTTTCCTGATCGGTAAGTAGATGAATAAGCCTTGAAATCTGTATTTTCCAAGACCTTCCCTGAGATTGTGAGAGGTGAAAGAAAAAAATCACTTCTCTCCATGGAGAAAAAGAAAGGCCACAACACAGAGAGTTGCTCCAGACTGACAGCAGTTTGGTACAAACACACACAGACGGGACAGGCTCTTGGTCCTTGGAGTTTGCCCACTTCTTTTCACTAAAATAGTCCCAATAGCAGGACCATTAGGGGAGGAGTCAGCCTGCAATAGTTCACTTAGCTTTTGTTGACTCTGAAATATAAATGACTACTAAGACGGAGGACAACAAAGCATTATCAAAACACCCAGGATAAAGGCTGATCTCCCAACTCTACAGAAATAGACATTTGATAAGCAAAAAAGAAGGGCATCAGGAAATGGAAAGCCCAGCAGATGCAAATTAGATTGCATTTTTCAAAACAGGGCTGCTATCATTTTCAGTGAATTTCCAGGGAATTAGGCAAGAAGGAAGGAATAGTAGAGCCTCTTCCACTCCTTTTGAATTCTGCCTTCTGCTTGCGTCTATATTTACATTTTTTAAGTCATTAAAAATTACAACAGCAATCAATTACTGCATCCTTACCCTGTGCTGGCCATTCTGCTAATACTGTCTGTGCATTATCTCATTTAATGAGACAGCCAATTCATTTTTCTTATATCACAAATGAGGAAACTGAGCACAGAAAGGTCCTTGTCCAAGGCTGATAAATGGTTCACCCAGGACAGCAACTGGGTCCAAAGCTGGGTTGTCAACCCAATGCAAACTACCTCCCAATAAGAACACACTAACTGAGCCCCCCAAGACTCCCTCTACTATTTTCCCTATCCTGAAATTCTGAGTCTAGTGCACGTACAAGGGCTGGACAAGTGGGTGGGTGGATGGATCGACTCCATTCTTCCCCATAAACTCCCTCCCCATTGCCAGATGTGCAGCCGAGGCTCTTCTCAGAGGCTATAGCCTTCTCACCTGAAGCCAGGAGAAGGAGAGCAGCTTGCCTAGAGGGGATTTGCCTTAGAGGTCCTGATGCGAAGTCCTGGAGATCATGGCAGAGCAGTAATATCACTTGGAGAAAATCACCCCTTGAAAACTGCCTTCCTCTAACCCAAGTATAGTTCGAGAAGCCACTGTAGATGTTACTGATTTAATCCATTTGGGAGGCATTCAGTTGAAGAGAGGGAGCACGCCATCCAGGAAAGCTTCGACATCAGTTCTGAGACATTACCAGGCTTTTCTGCTCATTAGCTTTATAATGCAGAAAAAGTATTTTACCTTGTTTGAATCTCATTTGTAATATGAGGATAGTATAGTATTTCGTTTACTCCAAAACACCCCTTCTTTTACATTTTGGCATATGTGAAATTTGAGGTGTTTTACAATGGACAGCATCTCCCATTCTCTGTTGGTCAGGTGGCCATGGTGACATATTTGTTATCGCCTGTGCGCATGAAAACAAAACTCACAGGAAGGGTGGCAGCGGAGGCAACAGAGCATTTGCTACATGGACCTCAAGGTATACCAGGAGTGACCAGCGTGCTGATAACGCAGTTAGAGACCCAAAGCAGAAACACATGAAATTTGCACTATGAACTCATTTTTGATGGATAATATAGTCTCCTCTGCTTCCCAAAATTTAGCGGGCCAAAGAGAGGTGAAGTATCTTGTCCAAGTTCATACTTTAGAACAGTCGTAGGAAAGTCAGACTAACTTGGGTGAGACAGACTGGGGAAGTAAATCTATTCCTATCCTGTGCTGTTCTTAGCCACACTCTTGACTTTCCAAACTGCCCACAAGAGTGAAAGCAGCAGCACGGGTCCGAGTGTGAGGAGCGCATGAAGGGAGTGATCTTGTTCGTGCTGCAGAAGAGAATGAAGTGGGTTCGGGAAGCCAACAGGGACTTTTTCCACTGGAGAGAAACATCAAGAGCGCTCTAGTGGCGAAGAGGTTGTGGACAAAGGCACAGAGGCTGAAGGAAGAAAGCTAACTTATCCATAAACAAATAAGCATGGCTGGCAAGGAGATTTGCTGAGGACAGTCATGGCATCAAGAAGTGGAAGGAGAGAGGGTGACTGATTATGAAGAGCCTGGAATCCAGACCATGATGAGCAGCCTTTAATCTGGAAGCAACTGAGCTGCCAAGGAAGGTCCCTCTCTGAATTCCTCAAAACTAAAATGTTGAAATGGGGAAGACCGTCAGTTAGACTGTGGTGGTAAGTGTGTAGTTGAAGATGGTAAGGAGCTGATCTTTGTGAATGAAATACAAGGGAAGAGACTGCTAAGATTTATTTCCATGTGAGGTCTTGTTTGTGATAAAGGTGATAGACGAGAGGGGAAAATACATTATAGAAGCTCATATGAAAAGATGTCCTGTGAAAGTGTTTAAATAAGTTTGGGGAATGTCAGGGTACATGAAACTACCTCATATTCCAATGCAAGACTTTGCAGATCCTTAAGGGATATAAATTATAATATTACCCATGAGTGAATCACTGAATGTTTTTTCCTTTTTCGCTGGGGGGTGCCTGCTAACGACATCTGGAACCAGAGTTCCAATGAACAAGGTTTGAGAAATGCTGAGTTACTCATTGACCAAGCAACAGCTCTCTCAGGAATAGTTTCTGTGCTGGCCGTGGCTTATCAACCTAAGACCTTAACAAGTATATTTTGTATTTTGACCCAGAACCATAGGTGGGTGACCAAGTTACTGAAATTAATTTAGATGCCAACATTGTAAGAACAGTTGATGAAGGTACACAAATATTCTATGTGGTATATGCAATGTGTACATGTGTTATGTGTATGGCGTGTGTGTGTGTGTGTGTGTATGTGCGCGCCCACGCACGCGTACTCCTTATATTCAGTTCCATTCCACAGCCATACCTGGTGCCTAGTTTATGGAGAACATATGAAATGGTGGAATCTTGCTAACATCTTTTAAAGTCTTTGCTAACAGAGCAAAAAGAATATATTACTTGCCATCAAAACAGGCAGTTTGCACTTACCTTAATTTTACTGTCTGTGACTTTGTCAGCAAAATGCACAATTGTAATAAGTGGAATTGTAAAAGGCTGCTGTTGGGTTTTTGCCGACTCTCTATCCTTCATCTCATGTTCAGAAGATCGGTTTTAAATAGCGGTATCCACCATCTAAAACAACTTTGCAACAAGTTTGATTGGGAATACAGAACTCTTTCTCTTTGTCAAAGACAATACTGACTTCATTTTCAAGGAAGCAAGGAATCAATGATTTATTTGCTTTTTGGACCAAGAAATAAGTCAAGACGTTGCCAGTCTCCTAAGAAAGGCTATTATTATGAAACTCTCCCTTCGGAGGGTGGGGTGGGGGGCTGGGGGGGCCAACACTGCCTTATTTCTTACATTTCAGCAAAATTCCCAGAGTAGGCTTCTGCCCAGGCACGCCATGTTGGTTTTGGCATCTGTGCTTATGCTCATGGACTCACCACTGCTAGGAATGTTCTCTCAATCTGTCTTAGTCCATTAGGGTGGCTACCACAAAATGCCACAGGCTTGGTGGCTTATAAACAGCAAAAATGTATGCTCACAGTTCTAGTGGTTGGAAGTCTAAGGTCAGGCCATCATCGTGATAGGATGAGAGCCCTCTTCTGGGTCGTGGACAGTGTCCTCATCTTGTGGGAGAGCTGGGGATGTCTGTGGAGTCGTTTCATAAGAACACTCACTCCATCATGATGGCTCCTTCCTGGTGACCTCATCACTTCAAGGGCCCCCTCCTCTAGGGGAGCACATTCAGACCATAGCACATTCACACCTTCTTTTTTTGTGTCATCTTCTCGCTCTCATTCCTACGCTGCTCCTTCTGACAGCATCACCTGAAGTAAAGGCAGACTTCCCCCAGATCGAGTTATTAATGGAAGTGACGTGGAAACCGTGCACTTGCCCCCATCCTGTAGTGACCACGCTCCTGCCCACCCCTTCGGTCGCATAGTTCTTCAAAAAGCACAGGATCATATGATAGTTGTCTTTCTCCGATTGACTTATTTCACTAAGCATATGATCTCCCTGATATGAGGAAGTGGAGATGCAACGCGGGGGTGGGGGGCGGCTTGGGGCGTAGAAAGAGAATAAATGAAACAAGATGGGATCGGGAGGGAAACAAACCATAAGACTCTTAATCTCACAAAACAAACTGAGGGTTGCTGGGGGGAGGGGGGTCGGGAGAGGGTGGTGGGGTTATGAATATTGCAGGGGGTGTGTGCTGTGGTGAGTGCTGTGAAGTGTGTAAACCTGGAGATTCACAGACCCGTACCCCTGAGGCTAAAAACACAATGTATGTTTATAAAAAAATTAAAAAATTTAAAAAAAAAAGCACAGGATCACAATGACTCCAACATCACCATCAGTGGTTCCTAAACATGGCTGCAGATCTTGCTTACAAGAAAACAAAAATGTCTCATGAAGCCCTGTAAGGCCCTGCAGATCCTGCCTCATGCTTAACTTGACCTCAGCCCTACTGCCCCCTTCCGTGTCCTACCAGTCACAGTTTCTCAAGCCCTCCAGCTCACTCCCCTTTCCAATGCCCACCCTTATTCCCTCTGCCAGCCTGCATGCTTCCCCCTCAGAGGTTCATGTGACTCACTCCACATCCAAATTTCTTCTTCAAGGTCACCTTCTTGGAGGGGCCTTCCTGCAATGGCCATCCTAATGAATACAGGGCCACCGGAGTCCATCACTCATTATGGCCCTACCTGCCTTAATGTTTCTATTTAGCACTTATCAGTAGCTAAATATTTATCTAGTTACTTGTTTATCTTTCTCTCCTACCAGAATATAGGTCCCAGGAGGACAGATATTTATCTTATTTACAAATGTCTCCCTAGAGAATCTGACTCGAGGTCAGCAGGGAGGCCCAGAAATCAATTTTTAGACCGTCCCGGTCATTTTGAAGCAACTAAGTAGAACACCATTTGGAAGGCATTCATTGACATCGAACCTTCCCAAGGTGGTGGTAGTCGTTGACTGTTTATTTTGTGTTGTTCATTTGTTTTGTTAGCTTTTTAAAAGAAGAGAAACCTCTTTCTTTCCCAAGTCCAGAAAAGCCCATGACTCAAAATTGTGGTGATCTGCCAGGAATCATTTAAATAGTAATAATGAGAGCTACAGAGGGTAATGGAAAGTACGAACTCCCTGGAGAGATGGGATAATCTCTCAATAATTGAGACATGATTGTATATTGAAGAAAGTATGTGCTACTAATTTGTTGGACCCCAGCATATGAAGTATGATCATGATCATACTTTTTCATTTTTCATTCTCAGCTCATGTCCCCACCCTTCATGTCTACAGTGTGGTCACCACTTCCTCTTAAGTGCCTTGGTGGGTTATGTTGACACACGGAAGAAAAGTGGGAGGTAACCTTTGATGGTAATATCAACTGTTTACATTAGTTTTTTCTGGGCCAGAAGTAGCTCTGGCTGAGACTGTCTGGTGGGTCTTGGAGATCTCTGCACTGATGGAGTGACTCAGGAGCAGTAGGTCGCCGTCAGACTCGCTGGCATCTGGGGGCATGTTGCCTAGGCTTCGGTTCTGAGAGAACAAGGGTGAGCCAGCCTCTTCAAAGGTTCCCAGAGGAGCCTTCCTGGTATTGTAAGGAGGAAAGGTGGGTATGGTCTGAAGAAGAAAGTATTAAGACAAAAGAAGGGAAATGGTTCCAAATATGAAAGAGTCTGTCATGTGTAGACATGCGAAAGGAGATAGGAGACCCAAAGAGAGGAAAGAAACCTCAGGTGAACGGGGCAGAGGTGGGAATCCAGATCCTAGAGGTGCCCTAAGTGGTCAGACCAGAGCCCGTGAGGTCCCGGCTACATCAGTTTTCACTGTGAGCTGATCGTTGTCTGAAATCCCAAAGTATTTTCTAAGCCTTGTTTAGAAGTGGTGTGTTACACAAATAAGTTAAGAGAGAACTGTAACAATTGTGTGTTTGTCGCCAAGAACTATAGTCCTCCCATCAAACAGTGAACCGAGCGGTTCCCTCCCTCCTTCAGCATCAGTGTCCTCTGATGTCTGTAAGCAGTGGTCACACGGCCTCGTATCCCTGTCTGATCAGCTGCAAATGGTTTGGTCTCCCCTCTTCACTCCCTCAGTCGGTTAAATCATTTCCCTGGCGCTCTGTTCCTCCAGCCAATTTGTTCATTTCTGGGAAAACCGGCACCACATCATTCTAGCTGCAGACTCACGGTTGTATTCACAATTAATATTTATTGAGTGCTAACTGGGTGCTTGGCCCTGCACGAGACCCTGAAGAGGGCTTCAGTTGCCATTGATTTAGGTACGGACCGCCACGGTGTCAGGCAGCCGTGTTCCCTCCACTGTCTCAGATTCCCACTGGGTCATTTATCTCTTTCTTGACAGTGTAGTACAGAACTCCAGCAGAACACTGGCATTAAGAACTAAGAGCAGATATTACTTTCTCTTACCTGTCAGGAGTTTCCCCCCATTCAAAGGTTATTCTTAATATAGTAAAATAGACAATTTTATTGTCTCAATCTTAAGTTCTCATGACACTCCATGTATAATGTTGAAGAGTTTTCAGCAAATACCTGAACCTCAAAATTCCAAAAGCAAAGAAGTAATGAACTTGGCCCTACATCCCTGCTCATATAGACTGAGAGGTAAGACGGAAAAAATAAAAAAATCCCAAACTGTATTTGTCTGACTCAGTTTCCCCAGTATGACTGAGAACAGACTGACCAGGGACAGATTTGAGCAAACACAACTTTATTTATTCACCTTGGAGTAAGGGTATATACACCCATACAGAATAGTGCCCCTTTGCTCACTCCCTCCCCACCCACTGCAGAGAAATAGCTGTATGTTCTTTCAGGGTAGACACATTCTTTTATAATATCAAATACAACATTAACACTTGTAGAAAAAAATGGGGTCCACCACCTAGAAGTCTCTGGATTTGCTCATATTTTTCATATAAACTACAAAGCATTTCCCGTTTGTCCAACATATCCATTTGCATGAAAATGTCACAGAGGTGTTTTCAAGAACCACTTTTAAGGGAACTATTTCAGTGGGTCCCATTTCTGTTCTTGTCTGCTAGTTTCTGGCCTGTTCCACTTTGAAGAGAAAAAGAAAAAAGGTACATGAACATATTAAAGGATAGGCAATTTTAGGTCAGGCTGGTTTGTCTTTTGTGAAAATAAATAATTAAGTATCCAACACTACTGCAAATGGGAGGGTTTGGAGGTTTCCGTTATGAATTAAAACTTGTTTCCCCTGTTTTTAGAGTAAGAAATGTGAGAAAACCCACATTTCCCAGGAAAACGGGTTTGAGAAGCCGCACCCTGGGACAGGAACCCAGCTGGCTCATAGAGGAGGCTGAAGAGTGGTCCCCAGACACCCTCCCATTTAACCAGCATTGACT
>NW_019154098.1:44693234-44738234 GCF_002288905.1 Enhydra lutris kenyoni | reverse complement strand
CTCGCTTTGCGGCCGCAGTTCCAGCAACTCTACAGGAGAAGGCAGAAGAAAGCGAAACCCTCGATTAACACCTCGTCTGGGTCATGGTCTGACACAAGACACTGGTTAGCACTGCTAGCTTCCTTTCGAGGCCTTTATGGTAAGAATGAAGCCTCCGGGGCCATGTGTCTGTGTGCACACCAAACAGAAGATGCAGGTTTCGGGGTGATCACCCCAACTTTTCTACCGACGACTATTCCAGCTAACAAACTGGTTGAAGCTCGTTTCTGGGTTTGCTACAAAATCCCCCTTCCCTTCCCGTTTGGCTATCTTCATAGTGACATTCTCAGTTCACCCGCACCAACAATCGCTAGATCCACATTTTGTCCCCTTCCAGTACGATAATCACCGTGGTGAGACACAAATATACCGCTCTGGCAGGATCTAGAGGGAAGGAGCTTCTAACAGGAATCACGAAGGAACTATGAGAACCATGTATTAGACTCAAAGAAGCATCAGCAGCAGATAGGGGACTGCTCCATCCAGCGGACAGAGGTCCGCTCCATTACAGACCAAGGAGAGTTCTTCCCACTGCACCCGTCACTCAGTGTACCTGACACACACACAAGAGGACAAGCTGAAAACAAGCCCCTCCCTTCAGCAACCTGGAGAACAGGATCCTTGGTTCTTCTCTGATCGACTCGAAGCATCCAGAAGAGTGCCTGCTCTGTAGTATGGCTCAATTAATATCTGTGAAATGACTCAAATCAGACCTTACCTAGAGATTATGTAATTTGACTTGGAAACATGCAAATACTAAAACCAAGTGAGCAATGGTTCTCTTTGCATACAATGCATCCCAGCGACTGGGGGTCTGCTGCAGCAGCTTCTGTTAGAAAAGTAGAGGAGGGGCGCCTGGGTGGCTCAATGGGTTAAAGCCTCTGCCTTCGGCTCAGGTCATGATCCCAGGGTCCTGGGATCGAGTCCCGCATCGGGCTCTCTGCTCAGCAGGGAGCCTGCTTCTCCCTCTCTCTCTCTGCTTGCTGCTCTGTCTACTTGTGATCTCTGTCAAATAAAAAAAATAAAATCTTAAAAAAAAAAAAAAAAGAAAGCAAAGAAAAGTAGAAGAAACTAACAACTGGTGAGCCCACGGCCAATCCCTGGAGCTGCTTTACCAGAGCTGAGTGAGAAAAGCAGAAATGCAGTTGCCTCTAAGATTTAAACTTTGAGATAAACACATCACGAATCAGAGCACAGACACACCAGAGGTAGAAAAGCACATGGATGGGAGGGATCGTCTGGGACAAAAGAAGGACAGAGCAGGCAGGGGCCCTTGTAGGAAATGGCGGGACCTCCGGGAGCCAACTTTAAATGTCCGTGGTTCCTTTGACAAAACCATTCCCAGTGTGAAACGCTCTGTCGAGGGAGCTTAGCATTGTGCCATTCATCTTTTTTATTCTTTATCTTCTTTGGTTTTGATGCTTTTCTTGCAAAACAAACTTCTGACTATACTATGGTAACCCCACAGCTGGCTAGTATGTGGTTGGGTCACGATTAAATTACCTTTTTAAAGGCCCTGATATATGTGGATATTCAACCTCTCCCCACTGTGTCGCCTGCGTTGATTTTGCTTCCAGCATGCTGGTTGTATGGCCTAAATCTACTAAAAACACCCCAGCAGAATGGCAGTCCGTCAGCCTGGTGCATATGGTTTTACCAATGTCCAAAATACACAAAGGGATTTTTAGCAATCTAATCCTGCTAATACACAAAGGGGCTCCTACAGGCTTTTAAAGTGCTGGGAGCCTCTAGACTCCGGAACTCTGGTTTAAAATGTAGAACTCAGCTCGCAATTCTTATTTTTTTACCATTCAGAAATTATGGCCCAGTGAAGGGGGGCAGGGGCGGGAATTTAAGATCTCAAACTATGGTCAGTGGGAGGTGTTTCAAGTGAACATAGCTGAGGAGACTTAGAAACTTGGTTTGTAGGTGAATGTCATAAATACAAATGGAATTAAAGTAATTTTTTTTTCTACTTCAATTTGATTTATCCAGGAAAATATTTCAAGAGATATGTACCTCAGGATCAGAGGCTTCTGCCCTAACTTAGAAGCCCTTCTCTGTCAAAATTAATTCAATCACATTGTGTGTATAATGGTCCTAAAAAAAGCCATGAACAACGTGAGCCTGGCCCATCCTTCAGAGTAGTGAGGTATGATGCTCAGTGCCCACAGTGAAGTTTACTTCCTTGAGGTTTAGGCACTTAGAATAATGCCAGCTGGATCCTGGAACAAACTCAGCAAATAAGCAAAATTCCTCAATTATATCAGAAAATCCCAATTAGGGAACAGAGACCTGGATCCAGAACAATATTTTAAGGAAATTAAACATCTAATCTGAGTCAAGTGGCTTCTTTAGGAAATAGCCTGGTGTGAGTCTTATCCTTTTTCTGGCAGAGGCACAGTTTGGCAGACACAAGGGTGGTAACTGCCCAGCACTGCAGATTGAAATCAGATGTAGGCAACCTTCTCAATTTAAGCTGATTCAACACACAGGCTAAACCAGGTAATTACAAATGCATGTGCCGGGGAGTGGAAAGAAGGGACGGAATGGGAACTTCTTTATTTTTTAAAGTGTTTTCAAAGATGGGAACAATTTTATAAATAAAAAAGTGGAATGATGCCAAATATAGAAACAGATGTTTTGGATCATGAAGCTGCTGGGAATTGAGCTTTCTTGCCTAGCGTCACTGGGTTCTGACCCAGGATTCAAGAGCTCTGGCTAGTTTTACCTCTATTCCCATTCCAAAGTTGTTCGATTCCATTCACTGACCACCCACTCGCGGGACAAAAACAACCTTGGGCTGTAGGAAAGTACAACAAAGAGCAATTCAAATGAGCAAGTGCGGGCGGGGGAGGCGAAGCTACATATCTTTATTGCTCTTAACAGGGCATCGCAATGAATGTGCAGGGGAATTTAGCGCAAGTATTCCATTTACAAAAAAACTCCAAAGTGCGTATTCCTTTTTAAAAAGCTCATTAGAAAACAGAAAAAGCAATTTCTATTAATACATTTCTCCAGTGTGGCTCTCCTGAATTTCCTGTTGGCTCATCCTTACTTGCAAAACTGATGCCTGACCAGGGGCACTGGGCCACTCAACCGTCACACTTCCGGGGACAGAGGAATGTGTAGAATCTTTTGAGTAACCTAATTTGGATCATTTGAAATTTCTAAGGTTTCTGCTGTGCACAAAGGTGGAAAGTGCAGATTGTGTATAATACCCAGGGGTATGTCAATGGTTTAATCTAGTTTTACATTTTCCAATTTATGCTTTTTTATAGTCAGGCTATTATTTCCTCATAGTTGTTTCTTTCTTCTTTTCTTTTCGTTTTTCTTTCCTTTCCCTCCCTCCCTTTCTTTCTCCTTCCCACCCTCACTTCCTTCCTTTTCCTTTCTCCCATCCATCATATAACTGAATTTCCCTCTCAGTCCTGTAAAGAACGATGCCGGCAACTGAATTGCTGTGACATGTAGAAGGCTCAAGAATACTATTTCAGGGGCGCCTGGGTGGCTCAGTGGGTTAAAGCCTCTGCCTTCGGCTCGGGTCGTGGTCCCAGGGTCATCGGATCAAGCCCTGCATCAGGCTCTCCGCTCAGTGGGGAGCCTGCTTCCTCCTCTCTCTGCCTGCCTCTCTGCCTACTTGTGATCTCTCTGTCAAATAAATAAATAAGAATCTTAAAAAAAACTATTTCATAGCAAATATCATTCCCAAAATCCATGGCACTTTATAGTTTTCCCTTATTTGTGATATTATTATTCCCTTTCTGGCATAAAGAATATTTTTCCCCTGATCTGAAAAATGGGAGTCAGCCATTGACCAAAGTTAAGGCTGTGACTCAGATGAAGAGTATGAGACTGAATGAATCCCTCCCTTTGGCTAAATGTGCTAATACTACAGACAGAAGGGGAAACAAGGAACTGAAGCTCTGAAATGCCGAAGCTGTGTGTCAAAGATGATTGCTACTTTGTTTCACCCCAGCGATTCTCTTCATCCCTGAGAACAAAATTGTCTCCTTCTTCCTAGTTTAGATGCACTGAGAATGGTCTTTCCTAGCCCTACCTGGAAAAAAATATATCCTTTCTGGTTCTCACAGCTGGAAATTCTTTTTCCAAGAAACAAAACACTTTCTCCCGATTACCTTAAGTTTCTCCAGGTCTGTACTCACCTACAATTCTCCAGAAAAACTCTTACATACAAATGAGGCCCAAAGAAGAAAGTCGAATGACTACAATTAAAATTCCCCAAATGTAAAGAACTCTACAACACATGGACTTAAATCCACAGGAAGATCACCTTGTACATTGGCATTGCACCGCACAGTTGAAAACCACTTTTGAATACATTCTGCAGCCTGGGAAACTGAGGCCCAAAGAATAAATAACTCTTACAGGAAATGACCTGCTGAAAGTTCGCAGATACACAGCTGAGGTTTGATTCACCCAGGCCTTTGGAATGCAAATCAAACACATTCCCCAAAGTGCCACACTCTGGCCATTTTGGATTATTTCTTAGAGCCTGTTTCAGCAGGAATAATGTTAGCAGGGTGCTCCGCTCCTGAAAGTGGACAGAAGTTGGTGCAGGAAGCTGGAGCACCGAAGACAAGGTATCATGGTGTGCCATGTAAATGTCTACATCACTTAGTGACCTCAGAACCAGGGGCGAGGTACTTAACGCCTTAAGCGACAGGATCTACAACCAGGATGATGTAATTGCACAGTTGTTTAGGATGACGTCAGTGCCTAGCACAGGGCCTGATGTTCAGGAGGTCCTGAATCAAGTGGCAGAATGTAACGGCCGTTGGCACTGGCTGGAAGAAAACGACGATCTCAATCCTTGCTGGGTGCGATCTTTAGGATTAGAAAGCCCGTGGCCCCGTGCCTCCCCCCACAGGCACTGACAGCTGCATAGAAAAAAACATCAGGGGGTGCCTGGGGGGCTCAGTGGGTTAAGCCTCTGCCTTCAGCCCAGGTCATGATCTCAGGGTCCTGGGATCGAGCCCCGTGCATCTTCCCTCTCTCTCTGTGCCTGCCTCTCTGCCTACTTGTGATCTCTCTGTCAAATGAATAAATAAAATCTTTAAAAAAAAATCAACTTACTTCCCCTTCCACTTCATCAGTGACCACTTTTTCTGTACCTTCTCTGTTCTCAGACCTTCAAAAGACTTGCCAGTACTGACCATTTCCCCCTTCCTCCTTTCTGAGTTCCCCCTGTTGAAATTCCCTCTAACTTTTGTGTTGAGATACTCAAATTCTGTTGTTACACTGTAACCTCTTTTTTCTGTTTATTCATTTCTGGCTAAATATCTGGCAGGAGGGGGGCGCCTGGGTGGCTCAGTCAGTTAAGTGGCTGCCTTTGGCTTGGGTCATGATCCCAGGGTCCTGGGATGGGGTTCCACATCCGGCTCCCTGCTCAGCAGGGAGCTTGCTTCTCCCTCTTGCCTGCCGCTCCCCTACTTGTGCTCTCTCTGACAAATAAAATCTTCAAAACAACAACAATGAGTCTTTAAAAATAATAAACAAATAAATACATAAATAAATAAATTTGGCAGGAGGGGGAAGCTGGCATAAAGAAAATCTTTTCCTTCCTCCCACTCTCCCTTGTCAGCCCTCCTCATGGTTTCAAGTACCAGCCGTAACAAAATGACACGCCAACCTGTTTCTCCAGCCTTTATTTCCTTCCTGAGCTACACTGTGGAACTCCATCCACCACGATGCTCCGGTCACCCAAGTCAGCATTCCCTAAACCTGCCTCTGTGGTGTCGTCTGCTTCAGTCACTGGCAACAGTCAAGTTCAAGACTTTTGTCATCTTACTAGAAGCTCCTCTTTCTTTGGCCCCGGCAATGACTCAGGGCCAATCCCCACAGATCTTGGTTTCATGGTCTCTCTCCCCAGCTTTCCAAGCTCATAGTTACTATGCAAGTTCCTTCCCCGCCCTTCCTGGTAGAATAGCTAAGAAGCTATTTTTAACTGGTTTTCTATTTCTCTCTCTTATACACACTGCTCACTTGGAAGGTTATAAAATACTTCTATTCATCTGCGTGTCTCAACAACCTTACAAACCGAGACACAGAAACATTACCCTGGTTTTACAGATATGAAACCCAAAGCTCCAAGGGGTGAGCCACTCTAGACCATTCCAGGTCCAGTGCTGCATCGACTATACCGTGAACACCTATGGATGCAGACAGCTGGCCGTTTAATATGAAAACAACAAAAAATCTTATTGTAACACAGAATCACAACAGCTTATGCTCTGAGAGCTACAAATTGTTCTGGGGATCAGTGGGTCTGACAGGATCATGGGGGCCTTATAGGAACCATGATGCGAGGTTCCTGGGCTATAACTGTGTGGTAACTGATTCTAAAGCATCCACTGAGGTCAGGTTTCTATGGTTTGGGACATATGGCACAGAGTCCACTGGAGGTGGTTCCATTAATTAAAGAAGGAGTAAAGAAGATGAACCCCCCCCCCCCAGAATGACGTGCTCACACTGTCAGGGCTTAACGGGGTCTGGAAATATAAAGTTTAAAGATTTGATCAGTGTTTCTCTTTAAATGCAACAAAACTGTCCAATTTCAATGGGAACTGTGCAGTTCTGCACCTCTATAGGAATAACAAATAAAGGCCGTTTTAATCTGGGCAGGGGGGTGGGGAGAGACGGATACCAATTTGGTGGCTTAAACCTCAGAACTATTAATATTACAATTATTTACTCTTTGTTTTCTGCCCATTTGCAGTCATTCACTTTGATCCCCTAAGCTAGTACTGGTTATGGATCTCAAAGAAGAGTTATAGCAGGTTCTTTGGAAACAGGCCCAATCTGACAATGTTCATTGGGGAAAAACTATACAAAGATGAGAACCAAATATGAATATGAAAAAATTTAAAAAACTGTTTAAGATGTCCAGATTTGGCAAATTCCTTTTTTTTTTTTTAAATTTACACTAATGCTGGCAGTATATTCTAGGTTTATACGTTAATACGCTATGAGAGAGAGAAGGAGAGAAAGCACAGAAAATACCATACATTTTTTAAAGGTTTTATTTATTTGAGAGAAAAGAGCATGAGCAGGGGGAGGGAGCAGCAGACTTCCTGCTGAGCAGGGAGCACGATGATGCAGGGGTCCCAATTGATCCCAGGACCCTGGGACCATGACCTGAGCCTAAGGCAGACACTTAACTGACTGAGCCACCCAGGAGCCCCCAGAAAGTATCATATTGCTTAGATGTCTGTCCCAAGTCCAGCATCATTCTACCAGAATAACAATGACTAGTCTATGAACCCAAGTTAGAGAACTAGGTAGGAATAATCTGAAGGAAGTCCAATGAGGAAATAGATACACTGATATACAATCAGGAAAAAAAAAATTCCCCTACTGCCATGTGGCTATCAAGAAGGTGGCCGTAGAGGCAGACAGCCTGGGCTGTGGGCCAGCTCACACTTACTGCTGAGACCCTAAGCAGAGGCCTAACGGCCCGAGACTCAGCTTTCCTCAGCTGCATAACGAGGACAAAAGCACCGTCTACCCTACCTGGGCTCCCGGGAGGAGTCTACCATGCCTGGCAGAGTTAAACATTCACCACAGGTCTGTTGGTCTCGCCTCAGGCCAAACGAACTTCCTGCCACCCCCACCAACCATGCTGGGCGTGGATTTCTGTGTGCCGGGGGCAGCCTGCTGTACGAGACTGACCGGCCCTGGCGAGAGCACCCCCTTTTCCTCTGCGACGAGTCCCTATCTAGATGATAAACCATGGCCCCCCTAACAGATGATACTGTGTCTCTTCGTTCTGGACTCTACACATTCCTCCTGCTCTTCTCCGCAGTTCAAGGTTTTCAACTCCTGTCTCCTCCTCCTGGGATTTTTCCACTGCCTACTTTTCAGAACCACTGGTTTTCCTAAGCGGAATGCACATTAGTAGGTCCATTTTCCATGTGTGAAAACAGGTAGAAAGAGGAAGGCTAAATTCAGAAATCCCAGAAATAACTATTCCTGGATGCTGGCCCCTAACACAAACTGTTCAGAAGAAACTACCAGATCTAGAGATCTGGTCTTCAGATGCAGAAACTCAGACTCCGTCCTGAAGTCCCTAACAGAGGGAAACATAGTATTTTGTACATTTATATTATCTACATATGCCTTTTTGAAGATTCAGATGAGATCAGGTATGATCTAAGTGAGAGATGGGTACATGTCTAGAATGGGAGGGGGCTTCAAACTAAGGGAGAAAAAGACTGGGTTCAGTCAGAAATAGAGTGTATTTGGAGATGCAGGACTGTGGGAAACAGGAGCACTTAATGATGTCTTGCATTACAGCCCTCAAAACACTCTGAATTAAAATGCGGTGTCAAAAAAAAGTCCTCAGAACACTGTGTGTCAGCTCTACTTCAACAAAAAAACAAACAGACAAAAAAACTTCGAAACAACCCTGTGAGGTAAGCAAATAACATCTCATTCCTTCAGAAGAAATAAAGGCTTACAGAAGGGAAAGGATTCACCCCAAGACACTGGACAGGGTAACTGAGTGGGAACCAGGATTCAGGTCCTCCTCTTGGATTCCTTCTACCCCCATGCAACTGCCTGGGAGCTCTGCTAGCAAAAGATGGCCATCAAATCTCCTGAGCGTGGTCTGTAAGTGGTGTGACCTTATAACTCATCATACAAACCAGAACTCTCGAGAATAAAGGGGACCACTCTGTAATTACACGGGACAACAGGAGTAAACCAGGACTGCGTCACTCAAACTGGGAGGTATGGTCACCCTGTACCCTGCCTTTGTATTCTACTATCCTGATTTTCACATTGAACAGCACAAACTATTTAAGACTTTGTGCTATTTACCCTTTTGGTTCACAGAGGCCATCTGTCTAGTTGGATTCAGTCACTGACTGAGTTTCTTAAAGTGTTTTAACCTGTGTTGTTTATGCACCCAAAAAATGAAAATTACCTGTTCTAACAACTTTCTCCCCCAAAGGAAAAACACACACCCTGGGCAGATCAAAGCCAGTGAGTTTCTGAAGATTGTTCAAATAGGATCACCTGACGTGTATATCCCAAACCCCTCTTACTGGACACCCTACTCTTCCTTGATAGCCAACGTGTCATAAAATCCTATCCATTTTATCTCATGGGTTCTCAGTCAACGGATACAATGGATACAATTTCCTCCAACCCCAGTGCTGCTATCAACCATCTTCATCCCCATCTGTCTCCTGAAACAGATTGGTCCCTCCTTTTCGTTTCCTCTAATCTCTCTCCACTCTGCAGCCTGAATGAGCCGTCCCAAACCCTCACGAGCCACATAGCCCTCCCGTTCTCAAAGCCTGACATGGCTTCTATCTCCATCTTTTCTCTTCCTCCTGCATGGAGGTGCTGACGTGCTCTTTTCCCGAGGAAACAGTGATGAAGCAGTGAGGCTGGAGGGATAAGGAGAGCAGCTGCTGACCAGTTCCTGATTATCCTTAAGTTATCAGATGAAATGAAACTTAAAATTCCTGGAAGCTTTCATACTAAACTTGTTAGGACTCTTATAATTTAGTGATTTGCCTCCTCTAATGCACTGTACCCTACACAAAAGCACAGGTACCCTCAGTGCCTAGCAACCTTCCTGACACAGAATAAAGCTCAAAACTTTGCTGTGGAAAGAATAAATGAATATGTGGGTATGAGTAATGTAGAGTTGTATGTATTGAATCACAAACTGCCCTGGGCAGGTCACAAACATGACTTTTTTTTTGAGGAATGCCCATTAATTTCTTAGTACAGTTTTTAAATCAATGGTTCCTACATTTAATGGGAATTTTTTTTTCAACCAATTACTATGGCAGTGAGACTGCCTATGTATTTTTCTAAAGAACAAAGAACAATTTATCAAATTTCTAAAGCACAGTACTAGGTGGGTCTTATCTGGGGGTTGAGCAGCTAAAATTCAAGAAAACCCCTGGAACAGAAGAGAGTCCTGAGAAGTTCCTGGGCTCTCTTCTCTGCTGGGCCAAGCAGTCCTGGCCTAAGAGATGCCCACCCTGGGGCCAACCATGGGGAAGGCTGGAATAGGGAGTTAGACCCTAGCCCAAGGAAATCAAAGTTGTTCTGCTTCTGTCCCGGAGGGGCCTATGGAGCTTTCTGGACCTGAGGTGACCTACAAGCATCACTGCTGGGGTGACTTTTATCAGGTCATTTCTATGAAAAGGCATATATTCCATAATGTGAGGAAAAAATAGACTAAAGAAAAATAATATGTTGGATTCAAAGTTTTGCCCTCACTTATAAGTTAAAAGTAAAGAATTTCTGTAGGGGAAAATAAAAGAGCATTTACTTATAAATTTGGGCATAAGATAGAGCTGACTAAACTTACTACCACCGGGCACTCAGACTATTCTCAGACCCTGTCAGTCCTCAGAAGAAGTCCAACATTAATTTAGGGCTAGTAGATTAACTTCTCTGTCAAGTCCTTAGTCAAACCACTTTTGTAGTATATGTGTGTGTGGACTTATGTCCAAGTCTGGAGGAGTCTCAGCTTCATTCCAATGAAATCTCTCTTCTACCTTTTGCTCTCCTAGCCTCAGGAAAATGTTTACATTGCTTTTGAAGAAAAGGAACTCAATTATTGGCGGGATCAAGTCCCCCACACTGACTCTAAGTCTTATAAGAGGTAATGCAGTTTAAAGAAATCAGACTTAAGTTGCCTCTCAGATGATCTGCATCCAAAAATGACTGTACTGATCCTCACTTCAATAATGCTAAGTCCTAGTGTCAAGATCATGGATTTTTATGGATGGATGTCAGGAATAAAGATACAAAGCATTTAGCTCCTGAAGGAATACAGCATGCTATTTCCCAAAGACAAAGACTTAGTTTTTCAATCTCTTCCTAAACATTCACCTTTAGAATTTAGTGGCCTACAAAATATTCCCACCATACATAACAGCCCCAAAGTGTTCTTGTGTAAGTGATGTTTTTAGTGAAGGCAACGACTGTGTTTCATGGTATTACTAGCTTAAATGGAGTAGGACAAATTCTCTCCAAAGGATGTTAATAGAAATTAAAACAACAACAAAATAAAAACAACACAAAACAAGGTCCTTAAATATTTTAGCCACAAGATGCCAATAAAATCAAATTTATGTCTAGCTTAATTCAACAATGGAAAAGTCAGCAGTTAAAGAGTAGATAAACTTCCCTTTGTCCCTCTTTTCCTGAGAAACTTTCAAATGTTGAAAATCAATTCCTTTTGTCCTCTTGTTATTCATCTGCTACACATTAAATAGAAACTCTGGGCATCAAGTGATTTACGGAGAAGCCTGGTACAAATTAAATTCTTACTCTCCCTCACAAATTATAGATATGTATTGTAGTAGGCCATTGATTTATCAGTGGACGCTCTTGCTAGTTCACCTCGGTGAGACTAGCTAACTATAGTCCTTTATCTGAAGTTACCATGGGGTGGGGGGTGACTGTGGGGCCCCATTAATTAATTAATGCAAAGCATTACCACATTGTTCTGATTTTCCAGGCTCTATTTTAAAAAGCATTCTGTTAAGTACCGTGTTTTAGTTACTTCCTAGATCCTTGAGCCATTTGGGTTATGGGTGTGTATTTTAATATACTCAAGTAATACCAAATAATATTACCTCCAGTGGCGATGTGATCTATGAAATGACCAGCATAATGGTTATTATAAATAACATGGAAAAACAGATTGTGCGGTGGATCTCTTAGAAAGGTTGAACTGATGCAGACGCTGTTTTCCTACAGGAATTTAGGCCCCATAGCGAAGGGAGTGGCTGCGATGCCAGCCCCACAGTAGGGCTTTGGAGAGCATGTCTGCACAGGGTGTCCCTATGGAACCCCTTCTACTAGAAGAAAACCACACACAGACGCTGACAGAGGCACGCTCACACAGCCGAGTCCGGAGCCCTAAACAGTGCGAGGAAGTTGTGAGCATTTCCCTTTCATGTTATCCATCAAAGACGTTAAAAACTCTTCTTGGTAGAGTTGTCCTTTTGGGTCATTAATAAAGACATCTGCTCAAGTTCTTCATGGATTCCACAAGTGCCAGGACTCCTCCCAAATTATCCTAATTTCCACCCCCCACCCCAGAGATGGGTTCGTCTACAATCCAATACCCACTTTTATTGGGGACCTCCTGGACTCCAAACCGAGAACTCGCGTTATGGAAACGATCCGCTTGCCATGCAAGCTCCCACCAGCACCTCACCTCGCTCGAATCCTCCTGCTGATTGATGACGGCCAGCGCGTCCTCCGCTGCCTGCCGCTTGGCCTCGGCCACCGTGCGCTCCATCTTGGCGCGCTCGGTCGTGATCATGTCATGGGCTTTCCGCTCGGCCTCCGACACCGCCTTCTGCAGCTCGGTCATCGCCTGGCGCTTCACCTCGTTGACCGCCTCCTCTGTGTGCCAGGAAGGCCGCACAGGACAAGAGAACATTTCCCTGTTAGCGCAGGACCTTGGCCACTGACCGCTGTTAAACACAATTCTAGAGAAGGGGCGTGACTCTCATCGCAATTATTGGGCAGTTCTCCTGGCTGCCTAAAAACCCAGCAGCTTTCTGAAATTCATTTAGGAAAACAAAGGGTGAGGTTTTTTTTGTTTTTTTTTTTATCTTTAACTTGCATGTCTGGGAATATTTTTAAAACTACTACTGCATCACTACAACTTTTCTACCAAACTAGTACCTCCAGAAATGATCAGGAAACCGGACTTCAGTAGCTAAAGGACGAATACCACTACCAGAAACCTGCCTGGAATAATTCAGACACGTTGAGGCGGTTTGCTACAGGGCTATAGGTTAATATGCACATAGGGAGTCCATGTTCAAAAGCTTTCAGAAGAGGAAGGGGATGGATTTTACACATATACACATCTAAGTGCTAACAATTGTTTTGCTGGTGAAAGACAGCACAATAGTGAAACAGACAGCAGTATAGTGAAGGTAATTCACACGGCAATTATGTCAATGTAGACCTTGCAAAGAAAATCCAGGATGAAACAGATGATCTGGCTTTTCTTTTTCCTAAGTCATTTCCCAAGTCATGTGGATTTATGCCCTTAACAGGCTAGATGATAGGGTTCTGTAAAAATCATTTTCTCATTTCCCAGTTTTAAGGCGTTGCCCATCGACTCCATCAAATATATACACAGCTTTGCATAACCAACTGTTGCACTAGACAAATGTAATTGAATCATACCAGGGGCCAAAACAATCAGGCCTGCCTACAGACCTGCAAGGTGTCAAATCAGCTCTTTATTTTTGGCTGTGGAAAGGGTGCAAAGATTTGACTAATGTACAATATGAGACTGACAACTAAAACAAGTAATTTCCATTTAAAAAAATTAACTGTTCTAATTAACAAGGGAAAATATCCTCCCCCTAAATTAGTTTATCTAATTTTCATCTTTATTCAAAGCAAAATGACAATGATTAATTGAAAATTTAATAAGCAGTAATTATTAACTTGGCAAACCTAGTACCAATTAACACTCTATTAAAACTAATTATGACATGTTTCATTCAAGTGTTTGCACTTAATTGTTTCACCCACTTAAAAAGCACCTTAATTAAATGTTCTATTTAATTAAAAACATAGATTCCTAATAAAAAAATGTTTTACTGTAGATTAAAAATGTAAGAGATGCAAATACTCCTAAGGTTTCTTAAACGTCAGTGGTTTGTTTCACACATCTAGAGCCCCGGCCTGGAGGACCATCGAAAGCTCTCCACTTGTAATTAGCCGGCATGACTTCTGTAGCCCAGGTCACTTCAGTCACAGTATTTCTGAACTTCTTTTGTAATGACTGTCTGCTAGGTTTTACACACTAAACTATAAGGGGAAGATCCAGACCAGAAATATTAACCAAAATATGTTAAGCCTTTGTTGGTTACTCTAAGATATGCCATTTAAAACCTGGATAGAAACAGCACCGCACAGAGCTTATAGGTCTTCACCAGGAGGCGAAAGGATGCCTTTATGACCCTATCATAAACAACCAGGGGCACCAGGGAAGTACTGCCCTTCTAACTAGACAGCCAGGGTCTAATTTAGTTTGAATATTCAAGGTGAATTAAAATTCTATCTAAGTGGTAATACAGGACAATAATTTTTGCTTACGATCAAAGCTGTAGCTTGACTAATTGTGTATGCAAATCAGGCAATTTATATTTAAATTATGCATTCCTATTCTAATCCCACAGGCATATACAGATCAGCAAAGAGAGTTGGTAGGACATTTGCAAGGTGCTTGAATATTTATTACCAACTGCAAACATTCACTGATCGTTTGAAAAAGAAATATACTGAAGAAAACACTCGGTTGTGATTTGAAAACCATCTTTATGTTAGATTTTTTTCCCTCAGTTTTATGAAGACTTTTCGTACCTTTATGGTGTGTTCTTTTACTTTTGCTGTTGCTTTTAAAAATACTAATTTTAGGGGGAAACTGATGAGGCCTTCAACATTGGTTAGGACTCAAAATATTTTAGAATGTGTATTGTTACACTATTACACTGTTATACTCTTAATGGGGTAACATGCAGAATTTGAATGGGGTCTGTGAATTACATACTATTAACGTCCTGATTTTGGTGACTGTACTATAGTTATTTATGCAAGAGAATGTCCTTGTTCCTAGGAAATACACACTAAAATGTTTAGGGTAAAAGGGCATTACATCTGCACCTTACTCTCAAATGGCTGGGGGAAAATATGTGTAACAGAGAAAGAAAGGGAGGGAAGGAAAGAGGAATAGAAAGATATTAAAGCAAATACAGTAAAATAGGGAAAACTGGGCAAAAAGAATACAGCAATTTTTTATACCATTTTTTGCAACTTTTCTGCAGGTTTGAAATCATTTCAAAATAAAATGGTGCTAAAGGTTGTATGATATACATTCATGCACAGGACATACTTTTTGCAATTTAAATAATTTCCTATGAAAAAGGATGCACTGGTTATACTACATTGAATTTTGAGAGCTCTACTCCTTTGATATTTTTCAAATGCTTTAAACTTTCTTTTATTTACTTATCTTTTGCCACAAAGGTAATGTATAATACTTTGATGGCAAAGACACACTTTATAGGTTTTCTTCTAAAAAAAATTTTGCCCACAGCAGATTTTAGAATCTTGGGGGAAAAAGCTTTCCAATTGTAACAAGCCAATGTCACATTCTGCCCTTGGTGTTTTCATCATGCTGGATGCCCTGACTCTCAACACTAGAAATGCTTTTTAATAAGCCTATAAAGATAAATATTAAAAGCAGTTATTAAAGATTTCCAGATAAAACTGTCACCTGTACTTAAGGGACTTAATATACTCCTCAATATGAGCATCTATCCATAGAAAACTGTCCCAAAACTGTTTTGGTACAGCAGATGAGGGATACTGTTGTGAGAATAACACAAATACACAAATGTAATTGACCCTGCTTCCAAGTCCTATTTTAGACTGAAGCCCTAAGACAGAACATAGGCTCATCTAAAAAATGTTCTGGGCATCATTTGTTTGCTAAGGTTAAACGCTTCTTAGAGAGTCCACGGACACAACAGCAGCAAGGATTGTTCTTTCTCTTCTTGTGTAGCCCTCAGATGTCAAGTATACCCAGAATTAGTTTCAGAAACCCATAAAACAGTGAAGAAAAATAAGAGTGGACTCAATAGATTACAACATGTCAAATTTTTAAAGAACCTGATTAAGTGGCAAATATACAGTGCCGTTTTGAATCTGCTTCCAATTGCTTACCACTTATGGTAGGACTTCCTTTGTGCAGAGCTATTCAAGTTGACTTTCCAACAAAGGTGGTACGTTTAGAAAAATCTGCTCTCGCTTAATAGCAGTCAAACAAAGACTTGAGCAGATAATAGCACAGCAAAAGAATTTGGATTACACAAGGCTTTCCTGTCAATTTTTCTTTATGAACTATCAAGGATTTAACTTAAATACACATAAATAAGGGAGATGCAGAGAAAGAGTCTCTCCTGCAACAGAAAATGTCATCCTTCTGCTGTCCCAAATGACCATTCTTTGTGTCTCTTACTAGAATAAGTTGCACTGACAGCTTAAGAATGGGGAGAAAAAGTGGTCAGAAAGAAGATGTAGCAATTATTTTTCCAGATAGGTGACACCTGGCACATTTTAACAGCTGGAGAGTACCCCGTGACCCAGGAAGAAATCTTAGAGGTGAGGCTGTGAATCTGGTAAGAGTATGCGGCTGAGCAACATACTTAGCATTTAAGCTGAATATGCTATCTGATTGGCATACTGGACATTCGAGAGAGCCTTCTGGTTCTTAATCGAAGCTACCAAGTCTAGCATACTATCAGATTTGGAAACTTCTTGTCACTCTTACAAAATCAGATTTTTCTTTAAAAATCTGTAAAAACACTTGATAAGAGCCAAATGATCAGCGCATTAGCCAAGTTGCAAAGAACTATGGACATGGCTGGGTCAAATCACAACCTCAAAAGACACTTCCCCTTCACTATGTCTCCTACAGCCATCCAATCCTTTGCAGAAAGAGCATTTTCTAGTTTTTCCAAACTATTTTAATAGTTGGAGTTTAGAGCAGCTGAAAGCCACAGTATGTGTCTGTCACATCATCTTTTAACTCTTGAAACAGGTTGTATGTTTTCTCTCATGAGTCAGTTTTTGCAAGGTTTTGGCTTAACTTTTCTAAGAGTTGGTGTTCCCCCAACATTCTGCCAGATCTGAACTCTCTGAAGCCAGTGTGTCACCAGGAACTTTAAATCAGCCCCAGAACGGAGACCACTATCTCTGAAGGAAAATCTGACACTGTACATAGGAGGGAGGAATAGAAGTTTAGCATAACTTGGGTCATTTAATTTAGGAAGCAATTTAGTTCAGGTCACTGAGTATTAATTAGCACAGACGATCAATTTTAAATACTGGTTGTAGTCATAAAATCTGGAAGTTTAGTTCCTCAACAAGTCAACTAGTTTTGTTAGGATTTTTTTAAAAGAATTTCAGAGATGTGCCAATTGTATCTCCATTTTTAAAAATCAGGAGAAAAGACTGACGTATGCAATTTAATTTCTAAAACATCAGATTTGCTTTTTCATTAAGAGTAAACTGCATGCAAGCTGAGACCTCTTATGCCAGCTTTCATCCCAAAACCATGACAGCACCTGAAAAACCAGGGTTTAAAACAGAAACGTTGCCAGACGGTCAATTACGTGGCACTAGCAGATGCTCCTAAAGCGAAAACTATTCCATGTTTTAATCAGGCCTGGTGAAAGAATATTAATTAGGATTTAAAATTTTTGGTTTGTGGTGGGGGGCTGTTTTGTTTTTGTTGTTGTTCGCAGGAAAGGCCCTCCTTGTTGCTCCTCACGTCACTGCATGAACAACTGTGCACAGCTGCCAGAACACTAGACTCGTGTTTTTCAACAGTTCTTACCAGCTTTCTTCCAGATCTCCTCTGGCACGTATCCAGAAGCAGGCCTGTGAAGGAATTCCCGATGCGCATCTAGGAAAAGGATGCAAAGCGGGAGGGGAGAGGAAGAAAGCACCATAAGCACGTTATGTCACTACACAGAATAGAAGCAAGCAATGCCCGTTCTCTTGGCTGCTCTACAAAAACATAATTTTGAAAGGCTGAGCATTTCACTTCTAGAAAATAAACACAAATAGCAAGGCCAGTCATCAGAGCTCAAGGAAAACAGAAGGTCATTTGTCTAAATGCCTTGTATGCTCAAAATTAAACAACTTCAATGATTACATCATACAATATGATGTCTGGGAGCACTGGTCCCAGAACCCTCTCACTCTGGGAATTTCTATAGACATGCTTTATTTTGTTAGGGAAAATGAATTATATTTGGTAGTTTTCTTTTCAAGAGTCAGATTGGTAGTTAAAAAATCAAATCTTAGGCTAATATAATTTTCACATAGCTCTGATTCCAGCACCTTTCAAGAAATAGTGAGCCTTACTCTACAGCCAACCAGTTCTCAAAATGACCTCTTAAAAATCCCGCCGAGCACTAAACATTTTTACACAAATTGGATCATATGGATTTGACATGGGTGGAAGGAAGACAGACTCAATTGAATGGATTCAGAGATATTCAGTTAACAAAACAGGATTAGTACATGCTTTCTAAAACAAAATGACGTTTCACTTTAAATGAAACGCTGGGCTTATTCTTGTCAAATTTTAAAAGTTTGAGAAAACAGATCAGAATAAGCTGATGTAGGAATGCTAACATCCAAAATAACGTGACTGTGTAAATGATAGGATACCTTTTACATTTTTCTAGGTATCATAGAAAATAAAAACTGAAAATGTCTTCCATAGTTAAAATATGTACTATCCATCTTCCATATTGAATTTTCAATGAGAGCCAATATACTTAGAGGTTTGGGGGCAAGAAAAAAAAAATTTAATTTTTATAAAGACAACAATCATTCAACCTCTGATAAATTTCAAGTAATTAAAATTTTCCCAACATTTTAAGAAATGTCAAGTACCAGAATACAGAATATGGAAAACAGAGAAAAGCACACTCAACTTAGCTAAGTAGACATCATTTTACATTTGAATGCCTTAAATAGGTTTGAATGTTTTGATTCCTTGTAGGGTACATTGATTACCAGTGGCTAAAGCTGAAGATTTCCCCAACTATTCTGAATTCGCAAAAGCTTATTATAGCTTAATGAAGGGCATCTGGAAACTCTGTATTATCTTTGCAATGTTTTTTAAAATCTGTAATTATTCCAAATATACAAATTCTTAAAACTTTATAATTTCATGATTACGTGATAATCAGATGCACTTGAAATATCCATTCTCAGGCTATTCTCATGCTCACATTGAATTCGATAAGGAAAGTGATGAAAACCAAAATATTTTTATTTAAGTAATTTTCATTCATAAAACAGCTAGATAAGACTGTTTGGAGCACACACAACTTCAAGAAAATGTGATATGGCTAATTAGATTCATCAGGATTACCTTCCACACCACTATTTCCAGAAGAAATAAAGAAAGTATAATCAAGTTCACATTCCATAAGACACAACGAAACAGAGAGAAACCTATGGCAGCTTTTAAAGACAGTTTTTTAAGAACAGATTTTGGCTTAAAGTATGAGAATTGATATATAAAGAAAAATCATGTCTTCTCCAAAGTAGCATAAGAAAAAAAAGTTTTTTCCATTTATTGGATTAAGAAAAGATCAACAGTTTAGTAAAAATTATTTATAATGGCCAATCATTATTACAGGCAATGGGAAAGGTAATGTTAAGTTATCCAAAGGCCAAGCATGAAAGAAATTAATTGCCTAACCGCCCCAGAGAGCTTAGGCAGAAGAGACTTCATTCAGCCCAGTGAAGTTGAATCTTAGCTTTGCCACCTACTAGTCAGGTCACATTGCTCAGGTTAGTTTTTCCATGTCTCAGTCACCACATCTGTAAAGTGGGACAAGGGTACAACATTTGAGTGCACTGCTGTGGAGACTGAAAGAGGTACTTCCTATTACATGCTCAGAATGGCACACCCCAAACTCTCATTAGACATTAGATGCTATTACCCTCATTACTGTTAACACCATTATGACTTAGTAGGCTGTCCAGTAAGAATGGATACTTATTTCCTCATCAATAATTAAGGTGGAAAAGCACCTTAAAGTTTCTTCTCCTAGCATTTAAATTCACATAGCATAAAACTTAAAAAGAAACGAAAAGAAAAAAGAAAAACAAAAAAAAACTCTCAAGAGATTTGGATTAAGCAATATTCAACAGTAATTTTTTATTCCCTGAGTATATGTCACTTGGGAATAGAAGTTATTTCCATAGTTAGTAATTCTGTCTTAGTCCTTATTGGGAAGTCCTCAAATTTCTTACATGTTACTTGTATAAATTTTATTTAAAACTCATAAATGTTTATAGTCTCCAAAATTAATCAAACATGATGTTTAAGCCTTAATCAGGCACCCACCTTCCCAGGAATTGTACAGTAAAGATTGTGAGGGTCCATATACCACACTGGACAGTTACGCAATATTTCGAGTTGGCTATATATCCCTAAAATTCTCAGTGACATGTAGACTCAAACTGCATCTAACCTTGAAACCAAGAGAAACACCAAAGCCAATAATCAAGTAAAACTTTTCTTAATCCCAGCTACTTTCTGAAAGAATTTCTTTTTGAAATAAGAGAGGAATCCAAAGGCAAAAAATTTTTATAAAATAAACAGATTCACATAAATATGTAAATGTATAAGAATGGAGAAATCAGATGTACTCCTCAGCATCTACTTTTAATACACTGATGAATAAAATCGCTACAGAAACCAAATGCCTAATAAATATGCTATCTTCTCTTCTGTTGAAGTAGTAGCAATAACAATGTCTTTATAGGTAATGCTGAGTTTAAAAAACAAAAACAAAAAAATCCTTAAGTTGCTCTATACTACAAGAGACAACTTCCCTCTTGGGACCTCCTTAATTCAGAATATTGACTGCTCTAGGGCACCTGGGTGGCTCAGTGGGTTAAGCCTCTGCTTTCAGCTCAGGTCATGATCTCAGGGTCCTGGGACCCAGGGAGGCCCACATCGGGCTTTCTGCACATCAGGGAGACTGCTTCTCCCTCTCTCTGCCTGCCTCTCTGCCTACTTGTAATCTCTCTCTCTCCCTCTCTCTCTGTGTGTCAAATAAATAAATAAACTCTTTTTTTAAAAAATAAATAAATAAATAAATAAATAAACTCTTTAAATAATATAATAATAAACTTAAATAATAAACTTAATATAATAAACTAAAATAAACTTAATATAAATAAAATTAATATAAAATAAACTTAATATAATAAACTTAAAAAAAAGAGTTTATTTATTTATTTGACAGAGATCACAAGTAGGCAGAGAGGCAGGCGGGGGTGGGGTGGGGGGAGAGAAGCAGGCTCCCTGCTGAGCAGAGAGCCTGATGTGGGGCTTGATCCCAGGACCTTGGGATCATGACCTGAGCCGAAAGCAGAGGCTTTAACCCACTGAGCCACCCAGGCACCCCTAAACTCTTCTAAAAAAAATTTTAAAAGAAGAATATTGACTGCTCTAGACAAACCTATGTAAAACACCTTATGTTTGTAAGGCCCAGATTTTAAAGAAGCAATTTTTTATTCACCATTAAATCTCGACCACCTATAAAACATCAGTTGCTATAAAATGGATAGCTGTATTAAAATGCAGTCACAGAAACAAAGACCAAAGAGCCTATAGGAGATGGTTTAAAATGTGAAACATATACATACGTAACTACTGAAAGACTACAAAATTATACAAAAGTCCTAAATTGAGTTCTGGCTTTCTTTGGGACACAAATTGTTTGGGGGCGAGAAGAGAAGAGGAGGACCCTCCAGAAGAGAACACATCTATGAAGAGAGGGACTGCGTCAAAGTGTAGGAGTAGTTCTAAGAAATGGAGAAGAACAGAAAAAGCAATCTATGATGTAGGAGATGGAAGATAACACTACACTTACGACAGAATGGAGACCATTGGCCACTAGAAACAGCAAGGGCCACCATCAGTATATATGATGGGATGAGCTGATAGCCTGTGGAGAACCAATGGGACCTCATCTGACCCAGAACAGCAAGGCTGAAAGCTTGACAGCACCTACGTATGGCCTTTGTCCTGTAGTGGGCAGAATGAAGCTGAGATCATGATACTATCTATCACAAAACCACCAAAACAAAGGACAGGTTAAGTGGGTTCATCTTTATAAATGTTAGTTATGATTTTTAAGGATAATGAATTCAGAAGCTTCAATATTTTGTTTCAGAGGCCCAAACCAAACCTAGAAGCCAGAACTGCTGTAGGATTTTTTAACAATAAAAGTACCTAGTGCTCTAGGAGGCAATCAGCTCTTCTTGTTTTTAAAAGATGGGTATATTTAACTATTACTCCCTTCTTTTTAAACCCAGTATACTTAAATACGGTGGGCACTTAGGAACTCAGCTGAATGATCTTGAAATGAATTTCATGATGTGATTTAAAGGAATCGATACAAGTATATAAAACTCTAAACTTTTACATGCAGATATACTCTGAATAACGTGTTTGTGGCTTTTATAATCTGATAGTATGGATATATTTCTTTGGCTGGGAGCAAACCATTTTTCCATAGCCTTGTATTATGAAGTAGGGTCCCAAAGGTACAACAAATTTACTGTATTTAAGACAGAATTCCCCTTTCCTAGTTTTTCTGCCTGTTAAAGTAGCCACCTAAAAATTACTGTTTTGGGGGCGCCTGGGTGGCTCAGTGGGTTAAAGCCTCTGCCTTCGGCTCAGGTCATGATCCCGGGGTCCTGGGATCGAGCCCCGCATCGGGCTCTCTGCTCAGTGGAGAGCCTGCTTCCTCCTCTCTCTCTCTGTCTGCCTCTCCGCTTACTTGTGGTATCTCTCTCTCTGTCAAATAAATAAAACAAAAAAAATCTTTAAAAAAAATAACTGTTTTGAAGAATTTTCAGAATGATAAAAGTACTTAAGAATTTACTCTAATTTTATAATCTTGGATGCGAAGCAAGTCAGCTTCATATACCCCTGTCCTTTTAAGTTCTTTTTCAGATTATGTATTAGAAGTAATAATAACAGCTAGTACTTTTATCACATCTACTATGGGTCAGGCACTGTCCCATAAGATTTATACGAATTAACTCATTTAACACAGAAACATCTATAAAGTATGTATTATCACCATTCCCATTTTATAGATGAGGAAACGGAGGCACAGAGAATTACTTGCCAATGGTGACAAAACTGGGGAGAAGAGAAACGAGGGGTTCAAACCCAGACAATCTGTGCTTTTAACCTTCATGCTGGATTTCCTCAGGTTTTAGACAGTAATGAGAAATTCTATAATTCAATTATATGACAATCATAAAGCTTGTAGGCCAGTGGAATTCTAAAATACCAATTTCCCCACCAATCTACTTGAAGCAGGGGTGGTATTAATTTGCCAAACTCAGAAGTCCTGAGCTCTTTTATGAATGGCCAACTCGACTTCTCATTCCATTTAAAACAAACAAAAAGCCTCTTTCTGAAACTCTTACCAAAAACATACATGAAGGTATTTTCAAAATTTCATACATTCTCATCACAATATCCAAACATTCAAAAAAAGGGGGGAGGGGTGCATTCCTATTTCAAAGAGTTATGCCCAGTCTCTGACATTAGTCCATCACTAGATACTTCTTTTAACTCTAACAGTATAAAGAATTTCTTGAGAAATATAGAAGGAAAGCACACAAATACAAGATAAACTATAGGAAGATTCTAGAATAGTACACAGCCAGTAAAAAGAAAGTAATCTAAAGGAAATAAAATGTCAGGAGCCAAGAGAGTGATATGAACAGCATACTGAGAGAAAAGGGGAATGGAGACAAAGGAGAAGAAAAGCAGCAGCACAGAGACCCAGACCAACGCTCAGGCCCATGAAGTGCTAACCAGCAGCTCCCCATCTATAAGTACAAAAGCAATTCTACTTCAGTGACACTATGTATCAATTCTGATGGCATTAGCCTCTCTTGGGTGAAATTCACAATGTAACAAAACTCAAATGTACAAAGAACAAGTCATACTTCGAAAGTAGAGGCAATTGTTTTAAAAATTAGCTTTCTAACTTTAGTACTTAAATATCTGGACTTTTTCCTGGAAAGTGAGTAATAACAATAAAAATAAAAATCTATGAGCTCAAGGGAAAAATCTAATATTTTGAAGAGTCCTTCACGATACCAACCTGTTTTTGAGCCGAAACAACATTATGGGCTTAGTGTGTACTCAATTTTAAAAACTGCTCAAGAGGCTGTTCAAAATAGCCTTCATTTAATATCTAGGGAAAACTCTCCAAAATTCAATTAGTAATAGATTAGTCATGTTCTCTTACTAATCCCTCACACTGATTTAACACTATGGATAGATTTCAAAAGTGAGAAGGGGAGTAAGTTTAACAAGTACAACAGAGTGGTCATGGAGGTTATGTTCTCCTCTGTCCAGTCCCCAAATGCAATTTAAAAATTCTCAGAGAAAAAAAAAAAATTCTCAGTGTGTGTGTGTGTGTGTGTGTGTGTGTGTGTGTGTGTGTGTGTGTATTTGTGTGTGACTAAACACTGCCACTGTTTCCAAGCTAGGGAGGTAACCAAGGAAATATTTTGAACTAAAGATATCTCCTATAATATTATTCTGAAGTTCTGCAGGTCTCATTTGACCTCTGTAGCAGCTGCAGGGAATTAAGAGAATTGAGCTAAAAGAAACATGGGTAATGTAACTGCAGGATACAGAGGTCTATGTGTACATAAAGATACAGACATAGCCCTAGTTCTTATCTATACACACACATACACACACTCGACATACTCGATGACACACTCTCCGGAGGCAGAAATGAGACTCATCAGCCAGTAATCTCTGGTCTTTTCTTTACACATCAACGTATTCAACTCCAAAACCTAGGAGAGAACCTTCGAAAACACTTCATGTGAAATCAGTGTGGTCCATGATTATAAATCACCAGCTGTCTCAGAGTCACAGCACAGCCCCCACAAAAACAAAACTCACAGGCTTCAAGGCTAGGAGGGGCACACAATGAAAAGCCATGCCGGGTGCTTAAACTTGCGCACTGTGTGATTCTTGACAAGCTACCTCTCAAGTTGGGATGGTTTCTTAAAAGGTAGCCTACGGTTCTGTGGCCACAATGAACAGGACTGTTTATTAAAAGAAAAAAGTCAGAATCCAAACAGAGAAAGGAAATGCTTGTAGTCTTTGAATATTACAATCTCCAAAAACTTAAAGCCAAAGCAACCTCATGTGACCAAAACTAGGAATTCATAAAGCATCATTAGAAATAATGTAATTTGGGTACTCCTAAGAAGTTTTTTAAAACCAACTTTATTCTTCTAGTTAACAGGGAAACTAAACCCATTGTCCTCGAGAACAATATACATTCGCATCACCAGAATGTATATGCAACAGTGGTGATGATATGACATGTCCTATATTCTGGGTGCTGCAAATAACTCACTTAGGCATGAAGTCCCTTTAGTGGCTGAATTTTTTCTTTGACAGTAGACAGCAGATAATCCTAATCCTGTCAGTTAAGGGGCCGTCTGGTGCCAGGGCACTAGCTGGGGCCCCTGCCTCTCTTCTCCAATAGACCAGAAGCTCCTCGAGGGAAGGGAGGAAGGATTTCATTCCTTTATTATGTTGCCTAACACAATGCCTGGCACATAGTAAATGTTAAATAAATAAGTACTGACTCAACCAATCAGTTCAATAAAGCAGGTTAAACCAAACTCTTGGACTCCTAAAATTTTATTTAGTTTAAGGCTTTCAATTTTTGCTGACACTGGGTGATTACAGATACCAGCTTCATTTGTCCTGAACAGATCTATCATGATTAACCAATTTTTGTTCACAATAAGGAAATAAAAAACAGGATACTTACTCAACTCTGCTCTAAACAGTTTTACATGGGCTGGTGTTGATTCAAATTAAACCTATTTTCATTGCTTGCCTTAATGTATCCTAACAAATGCACATTCATCTTTAAAACAAGCTTTAGAATAATACCTAGTGGGTGAAGTAAGTGACTTGGAATCTTTGTATAACACTTATTATGGTAATAAGCATTCAGCATTCAGGGATGAGCAGGAATCCACAAACCTAAAGCACAAAGGGAACTTTATTGCTTAGGAATAATTTTAATAAAAAATAAAATATGATCAATAGCCAAGTAATAGACAAGTTTTTAATTTTTGATAATCAACCAGGGTTGATAATGAGGCCAAAGTCATGAGCTTAATCTGCACACGTGTAATTAGTTTTGTTTGCAGTGCAGACTGCGCCCTGAGTGAGTTGACAGGTGTGTGGCTAAACAAATAAGAAAACGAGATGAGAGAACACAGACAGACACAAATCCATCTCCACTAAGTTTACTCAGATGGCACCCACGTGTAGTAGCCAGCAGTGTAAATGGTGACACCTTGTGATTAATTGAGGCGAAAGATCACAGGCTACTCAAAAATTCTCCCAGGTTCAGGATCTCTTTCCATGTATCTGTGACGATATTCTATTTATAAGCTCAACATTCTCCATATATCAATATTAGCTCTGGTTACATATTAAGCATTCAATTTCTAAAGCTCGACTATATTAGCAGTCGCATTAGAACTAATAAAAGCTTTACATGGTCCTAAAGCCAATATTACATTATATGTTAACTAAGTAGAATTTAAATAAAAATTTGGAAAAAGAAATTAAAAAATGAAGGCCTTACGCAACCTAGGTTAAGGTCAGGTCACCAGAAGACAGTGCTCCCTTCACTGCTAATTTGCAAGTGCCAGCTGGCAGACTATATAACCATTAGGTCTCTCTTCCTGGGTAAGTATTATTTTTTTTTAAAGATTTTATTTATTTCTTTGACAGACAGAGATCACAAGTAGGCAGAGAGGCAGGCAGAGAGAGAGAGAGAGGAGAAGCAGGCTCCCTGCTGAGCAGAGAGCCCGATGCAGGACTCGATCCCAGGACCCTGGGATCACGACCTGAGCCGAAGGCAGAGGCTTTAACCCACTGAGCCACCCAGGCACCCCGGTAAGTATTTTATGAAATAAAAGATAGAGCTGGAAAACAAGGCCGTCTTAGAGTCTGTGTCCTCAGTTAAGAATCAGACAACGCATCCAACACCATTTGGCAGCAGAACTCCCTGGAGAGTTGCTGCCGCCACAGAAGCTCGCGGCGCCCCGAGATTCTGGTCTGGCACGCTGGGGGCAGGCTGCAGCGAGGCGTGCTGTGCAGGGGCACAGGTCTCCGCGACGCAGGTGAAACCCTGGCCGGGCCTCGAAGCTCTGCCCCGAGCCCAGCATTACCTGCAAAGAGGAGCCGACGTGTGGCGACCGCCTCTGCATCGGCCATTCCGCGGGCTTCCGCACGGAGACACAAGGACTACCGGGGATGTCCAGTGTTTATGGCTCTAGAAAGCCCTGCACACCCTTTATTTTTGCCAAGACCCCCCGAACGTGAAATGGGCACAAAGAGCGTGAGCACTCTCCGTCCAGCGAGGCCACCCAAAGGAAAAGTACCTAGCGCCACCGGGTCCGGGTTGACGGGGCTCTGCTGCCGCGAGTGGCCGCCGCCGCCGCCGCCGCCGCCGCCTTTCTTCAAGTCCTCAGCGTCGCTGTAGCGCCGGATCCAGTAATTCAGCTCCTCGCGGTCGGCCTCCTGACACCGCCGCAGCACGGTGAGGGACCGCCGTGTCTTCTCCACCATGTCCATGATGCAGTTCAACAGCTGTGGAAGGGGCGGGCGCGGGGGAAGAACACAGCTGTCACCACCACCGAATGGCTCGGGCGGGCAGCAAGACAGACCACTGCAGGACCAGGAGGGATTCAATGGCCGTCCCCAAGGCTTCCTTCCATCTAAGTGTTTTCAAAGGTCAGACCTGACATTGAGGCCCGACTGAGGAGTAAACTCAGTGGGAATGAGAGTAAAACGTGGGAGGCGTGAACATGACTCATGACAGAGATTTCGGCTGAAGGCACACAGCCAAGTTCCCAATACTAATCCCATTATTGTATAAACCAAATGACCCGTTTGCAATAAAACAGGAGCCCACGGATCTGGCTTGGAGGACTCCTTTCCACGACCTCACACTTCTCTTACGTCAATGCCTTTGATATTAATGTAAAATCAAATCCTACATTTATTGCAAATATTCCCACTCATTACTTTCAAGGATAGCACAAAACCTAATACCCTCAAAGCATCCCCACCCATTTCTCTTCTATCATAGAAGCCCACTCCAGTTGTTTCTGAAACATATTTTAACCTAAATGATTACCGATATCTTACATGGTCAAGATGTTTCCATTCCTCTGCCCATTCTCTGTCTGTTAGTCTGTGATCAATCATTTCTTCTTGACGTGTGCCATGCAACCCTACGAATGTAGAGAAGAAGGCTGAATCACCCTACAGTGTTCAAGACATAATCCATACGTGCACAGGCACTTAGCAAAGACTAAACTAAATGATGTGAAAATGTATTTGATTTTTTAATGGAGATGTAAGTCATACTCACATTCCCAATTACCTAATGGGCTCTTCAAAGAATGATAAAATGTTAAAACTAGGAAGAATGTTGCAGGTCATATGGTCGGAACCCTTTATGTAGGAAAAACAGGGAGTAAAGTGACACCAAGCACTGAGTCAGTTATCCATATCATGTTCCCAAATTGAAAATATAAATATATACTAACTCTTAATAAATATGAGAAACCACAAAGAGACATTAAGTGGTTTCAAAGTGCAGCTTTCTAGCATTAAAAAGAAAGACAGCATAATTCACTTTACATGATAGGTATATGCTTTTCTAAAATGACCATGGTAAAATTTTTCCACATTTCAGCACAGGCAAATGAACACAACTCTACTGTGTATACCTCCATGATGAAACTAGGCCATGAAGAGAGGGCTTGCAAAATATGAAAGCAATGTATACTCATTTGATTTACTAAAAAAATTTTTTAAAAAGAAATAAATTGGACATCACTTAGGAGAAAATGCAACATACCAGATGTAATTTTGGACAAAAATCTTTTTTTTTTTAGATTTCATTTATTTCGAGAGAGAGGGAGAGATCACATGTGTGCAAATAGGGGAGGGGCAAAGGGAGAGGGAGGGAGAGAACACCAAGCAGACTCCCTGCTGAGCACAGAACCTGACCTCGGGGCTGGATCTCACAACCATGAAATCATGACCTAAGCCGAAATCAAGAATTGGCTGCTTAACTGTCTGAGCCATCCCTGTGCTTAGCTTTGGACAGAGATCTTAAATCCAAGCCAAGAAACCAAAAACCCCAATTTGTAATCTATAGAGTTAAGTATTAATGCTCTTCAGCATCACAATTAAGTTACAACACAAAAAGGTAATGTGGAAGTGCTTACCAACCAAGCAACAACAGCAATGGACGTGGGCAGTGAGGTAGGATGCTCATCAAGATAGAAAACAAACGTGTCTCCCTGAGAGGACAGGGTGGGAGGCTATGAGCAGAGACACCCAGAAATGTGTTGCTCCTCTTACAAATTCTTAGTTTCCACTACAAAAGAAAGGCATTGAACTATGGCAATATTTTCCACTTTAAATGATTAAAACCCCTTTTCAGTTAGGGGTTACTAACCATTACTCTATAGCAAATTAAGTCTGGCATGGTTTGGGCTTCTAGGCACCTAGGTAGGCTCCTTCTCAAGAGGGCATCGTGTGGGAGTTAGAGGACAATGAGACTTCTGAGATACTGAATTTCACTTTCTGTGGAATCAGAGTGGTTAGAAGTCCCTCTTTTGCCTGATATAGAGAAATAAAGATAAGTCACATGACTCTTTTTAACCAACCATGAAATGCAATTTAATTTATAGCCGATGGAGGCACACACACACACAGTGCTTTCTCAGATTAAATAAAAAGCTAAATATAAATCACTTCACATCATTCTTGTCTAATTAGAACATGTTCAGAGATACATTTTTAAAGTTAAAATGGTCAATGCCACCTATTGGTAAAAAAGTAAAACTGCAAATATGTGTTAATTTGCATAACAGAAAAGACATCGGCGGGGGGGGGGATATTTAGTTATTACTCTGTCTGTTGTGACTATTTCAAGTTGAAATGTTTGCAAATATGTAATTTTTGTTGACTTATTTGTTGCTTATGTTTTAGGAAATAAAAACACTACCACTGAAATGAGTCATCACAGAAAACAACCAGAGAGTGATGAAGATATAAATATGGCACTGACTTTCACAATGGAGGCATCTTACTATTTGGTTTTGAGGACCAAGAACTCTAGAGGTCTCGAAAGTTTCAGGAGCGCGTGGGTGGCTAAGTCAGTTGAGCATCTGACTCTCGATTTCAGTTCAGGTCATGATCTAAGGGTCATGTGATTGAGCCCTGCATCAGGCTTCATGCTCAATGCGGAGTTTATTTGGGATTGTATCTCTCCGTCTGCTCCCAACCCCCACTCGCGTGCTTTCTCTAAATAAATATTAAAAAAAAAAGTTTCAAAAATTCAGCAGATCTAAGTCGACAATGATATAAGCTCTAACGCCAGGAGGAATATTAATGAGCCATAGGATGCCTGTGGATAATGAGATTCCAACATTTGTGGAATACTGCTAAGCTTCATCTCGTTTTAAAAAAAAAAAAAAAAGTACATTAGAAACATGTTTGAGCCCAAGTACTTCGTAAGAAAATATATAATTTGCTGCTTCTGAACTCTGAAGGTCATCTGTTAGAAAAAATCAAATCTCTAAAAAGGAAAAACTAAATCAACTCAAAATCTTACATTTATTAATTTCTATTTCAGATACTTAAATATTCATCACCACACAATTTTCATTTATATTCATAATACCAAAGGGATATACTAGGGGAAAATAACTCATAATCATTAAAGAGCACATTTCCATTTGTGGGCAATTTGACAATAATGTTGAATCCTAACTGGTTCTTATAGTTTAGAAGATTTTAGCTAACTAGACTAAAACTCTGAAGTTTACTTATAAACTCATGTTGTTTGTAAAGATATTTTATTAAAAGACTCTAGTGAGTGTATGTCTCTACATAATAGGCATTTATAAGTCATACTAGAGTAAGTGTACATTTATGACAATTTTTATATTCTCAAAATGGCAGCCTAATGTAACACCACCATTTGTTACTCAAACATCAAGATTTTATTTTACACTAACACACACTAAACTGTGCCAGACTTTAGGGATGGTTAAGTAGTTGCACATATTTATAGAGATTAGCACTATTAGTTTTATAAGCTAATTTAATTAAAAGGTAAGGAACGTGGTCTGAAGAAAAATCATATAAAACCAGTGGGTACAGATATAATTCATAAAGGGATATTTTACATTACCAGATGAAAACATAATCATTGCACATAAGCCTAATTACTTCTTTGCTGATTACTTTATAGTGCACTGGAACTAATATTTTATAAAATAGCATTTGCTACCTAACAAAGAGGCCACTTCCCTGCACCTACAAGAGCAGGATATCTTGAATTCGTCTTACAATGACCTGGTGAGTCCACTTCTATTTGGAAAATGAGCAATCATGGTTTGGGGAGCCTAACGTCATAAAAAAATGGCAAGCCCTTTACTTAGAACGAGGTTGTTACCACATTTGATTTGGGGGTGGGGGCGCCAAAATATTGATCCAGGCTGAGAAATGACATAACCACTTTTTAGAGCTCTTCAGAAATAGTACCTGGGAGAACATTAGACAGACTAGTTATTAAGAAAGCACGAATTATATGCTTAGCCATTTGTCCGACACAATATAGAAATGTCGCAAAGGCTGTTGTGGGAAGAACTACTTTTTGACTGTCTTACAACCAGGGCCTCAATCAAGGCCCCTCCCCTCACCCTGAGCCTCCTTTCCTACTTTCTGAACATTTGGAGGGTTACATGGAAAAAAGGCAAAAAGATCCAAATACAGCAGCCCTGTTCACTAGCAACTATAGAGAAAGCTTATGTAAACTTCTACTCATCACACTACCTCTATCTCTGGCTAAAAACACCGTGCCTGCTATTCGAGCAGTGCTGTTCCCAGAGTTCTGCATCCCCAGCCCTGTGTTCTCTTTTTCCGCTTAGACTTTCTTCCCTGCTCTTTCCACCACCCTGCCCACCAACTCTACCAGCCAGGCAAGTTCAGCAGCAATTAGCTGACTAATGAAGTCCTGCTGGTAAGTGGAGTGGACACAGGAGATGGAGAAAGAAGAAAGGACTGATGGTTGCTCTCAGTTTATGAATAGCTCGAGTTGCTAAAATCAAGAATTACAAGAGCCTGGAACAGTGCTCTGATGCTCTCCCCTCCACCCCTGATCTCAGGGTATCCAATCTTACCTTGTTCACTCTCCCTCTTATTTTGCATGGCAGACACTTGTTCTTTATAAGGCCATGTCTCCTAAGTGCTTCCCTCTTCAATAGTTTTATGTAAAGAAGGAATGAACACAGGCAAATGGATCACATGTTTACCTAAACTCATTCTTTCTTTGGCACTTTGATCTATGACACAAAACTGTAAATACTAAATTTAATCACTGTCAATTGCAGGTGAAGAAAGTACCAAACCATTCCTTAAAGAACATCTGTTGATTTAAGCCAGAGACATCATGCCTCTCATATTTTTCAAATACAGAGTACCATGAAGACTGGAAAAATCAAACTGAACCCTAAGACTGTCTGAAATAAAAGTACAATGAAAGAAAAGGAACATCTTAACATTTTAAAAAATGTTTGTGGCAGAGAGGCTGCATATGAAATCTCTAATGTTAAAAAAAAAAAAAAAAAAAAAAAACCAAACCTAAAAATTCACTTTGCATTTGTTGAGGACTTTATATTAATTTAGGTGCCCCTTTCAAAAAAAAAAAAAAATTAGGCTGCTGTCATAAAGACCATAAGTAATTAAGAGAGAGAAAGCACAGCTGTTAAAAAACATACTCATACTAACCAACTGTTCTCATAAAGGAGACAACATAAAGAGAGAGAAGAGAATTTTTACCCCTATCACAGATTTCAAGCCTCAAGTTCAGTTGAGAAGTAATGACGGGAGTCTTCAAGCATCCAATGCCATAAGAAGTGAACAGATTCTTCAGGCTTACCCATAGGTCTGTTTCTGTCCCTGAGGTCCCTGTGGCTGGGGTGTCGATAGGAGTCCCTGTAGTGGTGGGCAATGGCCATATCATCCAAACGGTAATGCTGAGGTGGAGGTGGGGTGGGGTGAGGCAGGCCATTGGGCTGGTAGGATAAGCCGTTATTTGGACTGTACCGCTGGCCTGGGCTAATAGTGCATGGTCGCTTGCTTGGATGTTCTGAGTGCAAAGGCTCTCTGTCAAAGCCATTTTCTTTGGTTCTAAAAGGGGAAGAAAAAGTTTCATCATGTTATTCAGAAGCCAGCATAGTTCAGACACTCACATTTGAACTTACAATATAAACAGAGTATTTATTTATTGGCCAGAAACTTTCTAAACTTGGCTTCCCAGAAGACCTGTGGGAATTCACTGGAACCTGTGCTGAGGCCTAAGTCATCGCAAGACCGCACACATGAGAAAATGGGTTCATGCCTCACCAAGCTGGCAGATATCTTTCTGGTTGTAGCTCGCATGTGTGGTGAGGTCACAACTAAGAGTACTCATACTTTATTACTTAAGAGTAATCTTACTTAATCTCCCTCCCTAGCTAGCATATTTATTAAAAAACAAAACAAAACAATAAAAAAAAAAAACAAAAAAACAAGTACTTGATTTCAAACAAATTATCCTAAAACTGAATGGTGTTTGGTAAAGATTCATCAAAGTGGCTGGTATGGCATCCCTCTCTTGATGAATTCTGAAGGAATTCCTATTCCATTTATCCAACCCAGCATCTGATTTTCATGTTGGAGAACATCTAAGAGCTAGCTGTGTGGTCCCATACAATAGCTACATGTGGCCATTTAAATTTAAATGGAAGCTAATGTAAATTCAGTTTAAACTCGATTCTTCATGGGCAGTAGCCACATCTCAGGTACTCACCATCACAACCTGTGGCTATGGCATTGGACTGCACATATACGGTGCATTTCCATCATCACAGAAAGTTCTATGGAAAGGGCTGATCACACTGAGCTAACGCAAGGAAGCAACGCAATGTCTGGGACCCGGAAACTGCCTTCCCCAGCAGTCATTAAGAGCTACCTGGAAGTGAGCCCCCTTAAAGTGGAGAATGCTTGCCCAGGGAGCCTCTGTGACCTGTCCTCAGGTCTCTGGGCAGGATGGGCACACCCTGACTGCATTTCATGATGGGATCCACAGAGCTTTAAACTTTCAGAAGGAATATGGTGTATGAATGAGGCCCTCATAACTAATCACTGCTCCTAGATTCTCACACAGAAATGGGGCTAAAGAAGTATTTGGGCGCTGGATATATCTCTATTTCTTAGAAACTAACTCAATATATTCAGTAAAATAGGAACCAATCACATCCCAACTTTGACCGAAATCACAGCTCCTACACTATTCCCTTTGTATTTGGCTCTCCTCGCAAGACCAGCACTCTAACCTTAGACCGGTGATAATATCTACTTTCCCAGGGTATGTCTCCATGAGAAATTCTACCAAGTCACAGTCGCTACAGACTTTCACATGCCTTTTTGATTTTAAGTTGGTAACAATAGCATAGAGGCCTTTTAAGACACTTTTCCTAGTTTTTTAGGTAGAGTCTAGGATATGCTCTCTGATAAACGCCAGAGGCATCTGCATGGAAACTAACTCAACAGAGATATAGAGATTAGAGCATTAAGACTTTGCCATGAACCACCCCATATGTCCCTTTAGGGTAGAGCCCCAGTGACAATGTATACACACCACATGGAGAAGAATAGAGGACGTAGAGACAGAAGGCCCAAGCACACAAAGAACAAAGAGAAGCTCTGCAGAGTTGAATGTGAAATAATCTATAGCCACTACCTGCTGAAGAGAGAGGCACAGTTCTAGTGACAGGAACTGAACCAACGCTGGAAATGGCAGCAGGGCATGGTCCCCGCGAGACTAGCAGCCAGAAGTCAATGCTGCTTCCATCCATGTAGGTGTCTGATACATACAGGCTCCATACATCTTGATCACTGATATCAGATGAAATGCCCAATACACCTCAGACACTACCTGAATACACTGTTGAAAATAATTTTTAAAAGTGAAAGGGAACAATCTAGCCACCAATTTATCTTCTAAGAGTAAATTTGACATTCTAATCTTTATTTTTATATCCTATATATTTCTGAATAAAACATCTCAACATTCAATGCACATCACCAGCATAAATCAGTTGATAAATACTGAAGACTATTAGTAGCTATGAACATAATGCTGACACAGCACCTACCTTACCGGCAGGGTGGTGTAGTGGAAAGAGCACTGGACTGGGAATCAAGAGACCTGAGATCTAGTCCTGGCTCTTCCACGACTAGCTGTGTGACCTTGGGCAAGCCACTTAACCTCTCTGGACCTCAGTGTGCTCATCTGTAAAATGAAAGGGTTGGACTAGATCAGTGGTTTTCAAACTGGGCCACCTGAAGTGCTTTTACAGGATTCTGCAGGCAATAAAGAATTTTTTCCCCCAAACATTGAAGACTTGAAGGACAAGAGGAACCCACTGAATTTTCTGTTTTGCAAGTTGGGGTTCGACCTAAGGTTTCACTTTAAAGGACCAGATCTGTTGCTAAAATCAAGTTTGAAAACCACTGGACTAGATGATTGCTGAGGTCCCTCCTAGTTTGAAAACTCTGCGATTGAATTATTCTGTATTTACATCCAAATGGCCTAGTTAGGACATCATGGTTATAATCGAAACACACAGGCCGAATGCTTCGCTGGCCAAACTCTGTCAAAGTCAACCACTTTAGCCAACAGAGAACGTCTCTGTTCTTTGCTTTGAACAATTATTTGTAGTGTGTGTGTGTGTGTGTGTGTGTGTGTGTGTGCGCAAAAATAGAAAATATCCTCTAAATATCTTATAGCAGCCCCTGTTGCATTTCTAAATATGCAAACATCTCTGATCCAGCTGTCAAACCACCTTGACTTACAGGTTTTGCCTCTCTTTGTTCAATAACAGCAACATACAACATTGGAAGAATTCTTATAATTTTCAAAGTGGCTGGATATATGTTATTTACCTTCACCCTCATATCAGCTGTCTGATCAGTGTTATTACTTCAATGACCCATTATTATGAAATAAGAGGTTCTTTCCCCCTAAAACAAGGACAGTAATATCCCCAAGCAGGGCGAGGTCCTGAGTGGGTCCTATCATTTCTATCAGGACCCTGCTGTCCTATCACTCTGCTAGCTATCGAAACAATAAAGCTCAACGCCTCACAAAGGTAGTTATATTTTAACAGCAAAGCATTAAAACACTCACGGCTCATAGAAACAAAGCTATAAAAGGTCTTCTTGGTGCTTCTACAAATCACCCATGTCTGGTTATAGGGCCAACCCTATTTAAAGGAGTTATGTCCAGAAAGGTAACTAAAACATCTTAATTGCTATTTGTCTGTCTTCTTCTTAAAAAATGCCAACACTATCTACACCTCATTTACTTGAACAAATTCTAAATTAGCTCTTTTAATGTTGCCCTTTCAAAGTGTATCGGGCTGAACGAACAAATTGTCCCGTCACTTTTCATTGTCCCGTACCAGCATACTCTTGAAATAACTCAAATTCTAGTGGGAAGTCCGTCATGTCTCAGAGATTTCTGGAAGGCATTTTGTTTGTTTTTTAAATCAGCCTGAGAATATTCTCTCTCCCTACCAAGAGAAATTTTCTTGAACATAACCCAACCACATAAACATTTAGATCCCAATCACTTCTCAGGAATCTGAAGGCCCTAATAATAAAGGGCCACTCAGGACTCAGCTGTGTGACCTCGGGAAGGTTAACCTCTGGCTTCAGTTTCCTGCCCAGTAAAATGGGATGAATGGGAAATAATAAACGTTAAAACAAACACAACAAAACTTTAGAGACAACCTAAGTTATATTTTATCCCACTTCAGGCTGTTTCCCCGCACCCCCAGCTCCTCAATAATGGAGGCTATGCTACAACTTTCTTTTCTGAATCAAGTCCTGCCAAGGGTCCCTTAAGCATCTGTAGCACAGCGCCCTTAGCCCATCTTGGCCTGTTCACGCCCCTGTCCTCTCGACCAGTGTCTCAGTCAAAGCCAGGGCTAAGTTGCCAGCAGACTCTCACAATAAAAAGACACATATATTTATTCTTGTACTTTAGAAGTCTAGATTTAAATCTTATTTTAATGTAGTAGCTTGATGTTTAAAAAGCCCAAAGACATTAATGATTTGATATTAAGCACATCTTCCTTCCCTTTTCTAACACATGTGATTTGTTGAGGTTTCCACAGACTAACTGGACACTGAATCAAAGGGGGGAGGTAAAATCATTCTTGACATTCTTTTGTCAGCAAAAGGTCTCTTCAGGAATCATTAGGAACCAGGGAAGTTTAGATAAAAATTTAACATGCCACCTTTCCATTGATGTTGAGTAAGGCATCTGAAATTAAACGTATTACAAATTACCCCGCCTCCTTCAAATGAAATTCGAACCTAATTCGTCATAACACCCCAGAGTGGTTTCACTGTTTTTGCTCTCTCCCTGGAGGAAGTGGAATATGTAGACGGGGAAGAACAGAGAGCTGAATGACACGGGACCATCATCGCTGGGCCATATGGAAAGAAATGCCTTCAATCCCTCCATGGCTGATGCAGCACATGCTAATAATCCCTTCAGGTGCGAGTAAGATGCAGGCGGTGTTTGCCACTCCACACACACAGCCACAACACCTAGGCCTTCAAGAATTACAACAGGCAGGTTCAGAGAGCCGTCTGAGTCTTCCCTCCCATGTCTCCCAAAGCTTGCCACCTGCTCAACTTGCTACTGGCTGTCCCCATGCATTTTCTAATTTCTGGCCACTGCAAGGTTCTCAATTCTCCTGCTCCTGCTATCTACAACTGTGCTTTCCCTTTCTAACCTGTTATCTATAAATTCCAATTGGAACCCTCCAGTTTTTTCTGGTCAGTGAGCCAATCATGGCATTCTGTTCCTGGGCCACGCATGGCTAATTTCATTGTTGTGGGTATTTCAGAGATACATCTTTTAAAACAATAGAAAGCAAGATAGTCATCAAGAAAGCAAGCAAGCAAGACTCTTGAGAGAGAGACCATTTGGTATAATACTGAAAATGACTGCCTTAAATGCTTAACTTTATTTGTTCAAGTAGGATTGTTGGCATTGTTGTGTGTGTGTGTGTGTGTGTGTGTGTGTGTGTGTGTGTGTGTGGTGTTTTGCTTTGTTTTGGTTCAGACACCCAGTATGTATAATACACCACCCTAAACTTTCCTGGGAATAAAAGATGCCCAAGATACAATCCACGATGCCCCAAAACCCTCTCTGTAAGATCATTTAGTACTAGACTTAAATTCTTTTTGGAAGAGTGCTGGCAAGAAATCTTCACCATAAACATAATTTAATTAGAGATGTAAGGTTTCTATACATTCATAAAGGACTGGAATTTGGCACATTGCATAAAAACAGTACAAAAGTGGATCGGGACATTAGAAGGAGTAAAGATCACTCCACAATGGGAGCTCAAGAGAGCAGGACTGTGGAGTTGGCTTCACGTTTTGGCACTGCTAATTGCTGGCCGTATGAACTTAGACAGTTTAACCGCTATGCGCCTCAGTGTTTTCATCCACAAAGGATGATGACTGTCTCAGAGCTACTAAGGACGATCTGAAAAAACCCGCATGAGGAGCCTAGCCCGTATCTGGCATTCGACAAGGTAATCAAATCAGTTTGTTTTCAAGGTGGGGCATTCAGCGGCTGGTGGTGTAAGAGTCATTATTATAAGATCACGGACACTCGAGTCAGAGAATGAGGGGTCAGAATCGCACCCATGCACCTCTTAGAAGCCACGTGACCTCAGACACATTCTCCAGACTGCTTCTATACAATAGACCTGGTAGAAAATAAAGCGCTAGGTGTACAGCAGGCTCCCCTTATCTGTGGTTTCACTGTTCCCAGCTCCACTTCCCTAGGCAACCCCAGCCCAGGAGCAGATGATCCTCTTCCTCACGTATAGTCTGCAGGCCAGCAGCAAGCAACCTAACATGACATCACACCACCAGCGTCATTCATGTCACTTCGTCTCATCACTCAGGCATTTTTTCATCCCACATCATCACAAGAAAAGTGAGTACAGTACAAGAAGGTACTTTGAGAGAGACCTAACTTTTTTTTACAGAACATTGTTATAACTGCTCTATTTTATTTTTGTTGTTAAGAACATGATGCCTTTTTAAATTATAAATTATAAATTTATAAATTTATAAATTAAACTTTATCACAGGTATGTATATATAGGAGGAAACACAGTATATATAAGGTTTGGTACTATTCGTGGTTTTAGGCACCCACTGGGGGTCCTGGAACCAATGTATGCCCCACAGATGGGGGGGAGGAATTACTATATATTAATATGTTGGTTACTTAGCATGAGGCTTGGCACATCTTAAGTGCTCAGTAAAATAGTAACTATTTTAAATATTTATGATTGGGAAGATTTCATTCAAATAGCCGATACTGCCTGAGTTAGCCTGTAGAGTATGAATAGAATGATGACATACAAGAACCAAGGCATCGAGCAGAAACCATCAGTTAGAAAACAAACTAAAGCATGAAGAGTATTCAGCAGGGGGCTAGACCCTAAGGGAGCAGCAAGAAATAAGACTAGCCAAGTTCACATGGAAGTTGGTGTGGAGAGGCCAAAATGTTCTCCACAACCAGGCAAGTGTGATCATGTAAATGCAACTGAATACTATTTCACTAGAAGACTTCATGATTGATCTGACTTTAAAAAAAAGTCATTTCTACAGGAATAATTACTCACTTTGTGCAACCAAAGACTGCATAAAAGATGCAAAACGAAACAAGAGTATAACATAAATTCCCTACATTTTGTCACAGAAAACTGAATGCAGTAGACAGTACAAATTTAATTCTGATTGGCATAGTCAATTAATCCCATAATTTGTTGTAAAGTGTATCTACTTTTTCTTTTTAGAAAGACAAAAATATTGAAACCTCATTTATGTTACGGAAACAGAAAAATGGGCCTAGAGGTTTCAGCAGCTGTGTGCTGTGACGACCAATCTTAAATACTCAACCACACAGTTTCAAAACGACTGCTTTCTGAACGTCTAACCTTCAATGTTTTTTAACTTACTCACTAAACCAGGAAACCTGGCTGACTGTGGATCCTCTGTCATTAAAAAGATCTATAAACCCCCAGAATATTATACTATTGCATTTACCCACTTGAGCAATTATGCAGCAGAAATAAATGAGGGAAAGTAAGGGGGAAAAAAACCCTCTAGTTTCTAGTTGAGCTTTCCTTATTTAAACTGCACATTAAAACATATTTTGTGCAACTGCAAGATTTCAGGTCTGTAAATATGCTGGTTTTACCCCTAAGAAGCTTCGTGACTTTAAGCAAGTTTGTTGGGCCATGATTTCTAAAAGCACTGGCCTGGTAGATCCGTAAGATCCCCTCCCAGCTGACGAGCTACAGAATTCTAAAGGTCAAACAAGTCTTTTCAGAAAATAGTATTTAATTCTCGAGGGAGGAGGAAATACATATTAATGCAACTGTGTGGCCTACATAATAAAGTTTAGATGTGTTAAGCTGAGAACGATTTAGAGTATAGTTCTATTAAAATGATGATAAATGAGAAGAGGATTAATATTTAACATCGATCATTTGAAACAGTAAGGGGTAGAGGTAGAAACAGTGTTACCCATATAAACCCAAAGATCATTCAGTTTGATTTCTTAAACAAGGAAGATTCTCTAAGTCAGAAAAGCAGCATTAACAGATGCAAACATAATATTAAAGATGAATTATAACAAAAAGCTGCAGGATCAAAGCTGTTAGAAAAGACAGACAGCAATGATTAACACAAGTGTTTTCACCTTCATGATTCTTACGCATTTTGTAGTCTCTAAAGAATGCAGCCTTCTCTAATTGCTCCTTCCCTCCTCACCCCACGTGAAAGTGTGAGTGTCTTCACGACTGTCATGGCAAGAAGTTTTAAAGAGTGCTCTTAGCTTCTAGTCTTATCTTTGAAAGCGGTCACTTCATTTAATCAGCACCAGGAAGGTTCCTATTCCCTTTGTCACCTTCTCCCAACACAGAATGACAAAATCAAGGTCTACTATAACCAATCAACTCTTAAATATTAGCAAAGAGTAGAAATCGGAATTTTCTATTTACTTTCCTTAGTATCTTAGGAAAAAATAGCATGATTTTAAAATCAAAATTGTCTTTTTCTAAATTGGGTTCTACAGTATTCTACCACAGACCTACAAATTTGGTATAGTTCTTCAGAAACTCACCCTGGAGATATTTTAAAAAGAAAAGTGGAATAAATTTCACTCTTTCTTACAGGGGGAAAAAAAAAAGAGATTCCATAGATTTCCCTCAGAGTCTTCATTTCTCTGTAAATAACAATAATGTTTAAAAAAAGAAGGAACATAAGCAGTGGCAATCATATTTAAGGATGAGAAGGAAGTTAAATTTGCCACAACCCCTCCCAAAAACGTATGATGACTGTTTTGTAGGGTAGATCTGCAATCGTCACAGAATTTAAGCCCCCAAAGTTGTAAACAAAATATAGAGCGCTCTTTTGTTCGTGACATGTCATGAACAAATTACCAAAATGTGTTTTCTCCTCAGGTGTCAGTTTTTCCCTCTTTTAGTGACTGATGGTTCCCAGTGTTATTACAGAAACAGATTGATCTTTTTAATGAGCCAGTTTAATAGACTCCAAAATCTCACCGTGGCTGCTCATCCATGTCAGACCATATGTACCAACAAAACATTCAGTAAAACAAAAAAAGCTCTGCTGTCAGACAGCTCCATACTCTATAAAATTTCATATAGTAGATCTGGATATACAGATAAATAACCAGAGGAGAGGAAAATGCATATGCAAACAAGATGCAGAAAATATATGCAAAAAAGTACTGCAGAGACCCATATTTTCTTGGCTCTGATCATATTCCCACAAGATACAAATGTATTTACACAACATATTCTCATTACCCGTCCTCCTAACTCTAAGGAAATCCATTTGCCATCCTTCCATTAAAACACACACTTCAGGGTTCCACTTGAAAAAAGAATGTTCCAGTCAAAGAGCAACCGTGTGAATTTTGGCCTCCAGCAACTAACTGCCTCTGATAAAGGAAGGGAGAACAAGACTGGCGGCTCTTTTAAGAAAGTTCCACCTGATCAAACGCAAATGTGCATGCACACGCAGCTACAGATCACCAGAACAAAAATGCTGATGATCTGTGGAATATACACGAAGTTTCCGTATCAGCGTTAGCACGCTGCTCAGGGCTCGCCACAGCATCGTCCAAGCAAAGCCTACAGGCGCAACACCTTCAAATACAAAACACTGGGAAAGAAAATCAGCGGGGAAGTGCCTGGGATACAGAGAAGGGAATGGAACTGTTGGGTCTGCTACTGAGCAGTTGGGGTTTCTAGAACACTTCCAATTTTGCCTGTAGGATTATCTTCACATTTATCACAGCTATCCAGAGCTTTTCCTGGTACCCCATCCTCTGCCCAAATAAATGTTTTCTTCCCAACTGTCCATCCAGTCTCTAATTCTTTTACATTATTCTTGAAAAACGGAGCTGCAACACCTCCATATGTGCACACAGTACGGGATTTCCTGCAGGGTACAGGGGTTAGCAGCAGACAGGAAGGCACGTGTGAATCATCTATCCTAAGGCCGCTTCTTGGTGTTCAGTATCACGTGGATATGCCACTCAGACACCTGGATTAAGCAGTTGCTTTTCAAAGCTAAAGCACTAAATGCTTAAATATGACGAAGGAAAAATGGTTTGCAAAAACGAGAAAGCAGCCCTGTTGGCAGGTCATGTTTGGAGGCAGGTCTATAGCATGTCAGAAGTAAACTAATGTTTAACCTTTTGCTTTTGGATTTTAAACTATCAAAATGTCGTCCTATGTTGAGAGGAAAAAAGTGCCCGAGACTATAGCATTAAAAACTGCTTAACAGAGGATTATGTAATAACTGTATGTAAACTGGCTGGATTTTAATAACATTCTGATTTGCAAAGCAGCTAATACATTTAAGGGTAGCTAAGTCGGTCACAGATAGATGTCTCTGAGTAGCTCCAAGGATCATAAGCTCCCATGAATCTGGAATGTGATTGTGCCAGAATGTTAACCTCTCAAAGGCTGTTTCACTCATGCCTGATGAAATGCAGACACAGGGTGGATAAGTAGAGAAAGGAAACAAAGCATAGGGCAAACACGTTTCTGAACACGGTTTCATTTCAATACAGTTCCATATTTTACAAATATGACGCAAGATTTTTACAAATATGACGCTCATGAGACTTTATATTCTTATATTAGAAAATATTTGCAAATGAGGATGAGGCACTCAAAAAAATTATTTTAATAGGTACATGGGAAATTTCACAGAATACACCTTATTCAACAGCTACTTTGTAGGGTTGGAGAAGGGGCTTTCCTTTACAATTCTCAGAATTCTCAGCTCTGAGAGCAGCGTGCCTGTTGGAATGAATATTGCCTGATAAATTGTTCAACAAAGGTGCCATCTACTAGTTCTCTGCCTTAACGCTAACCTTCCCTCAGCTCGTCTAGCTTCCCAGAAGTTTTCTCTCAACTCCTCTAAACCCCAATTCAATAGCTACTGCACTGCGTTCACTGGGCAACCCACAAAGGCCAGCTTTCAAAATCGTCCTGTTCTGAGGAAACTTGGAAGGGCGAACTTCCTCACATGGGAAGGGCAAAATACGTGGTTGGGTTGAATTCTGTAATAAGTGAGAATTTTCATCTTGACTGTGTTTCTAACAACCATGGGTGGCACTGAGCCCATCCGAATGTTATTCACCCCTTTTCCTTTACTAATAAGGCGGCCAAGATGAACCTGCACAACAGCCTGACTGACACGGGCTTGGTGACCTCCCAGGCCAGCGTGAGCGACCCGATGGCCTCTGGGGCGGCTTGCTCAGCACTTCAAAAGCAACAGGCCTTCGAAGCACAGATGGGAGGAAAAGGCCACGGTGGGTCCAGGGCCCTCCTCCCTCTCACCTGTCTGGAGTTCGCCTCTTCCCGTTTTCGTTCACATCGAGAAGCAGCTCTGAGGAGTCAACAGGTGAGGTGGTGCTGGCGTCCAGAAGCAGCTGTTCATGCTGGGCGAGGTACTGGGCAGGGTTCTGTTTGGCCAGCCTTGCGCAGTGGAGGAGCTCGCGCTGCAGCAGGGGCAAGTTGGCCTGTGGGGGCATGACAGGAATGAGAGGTGGACCCGAAGGCTCCTGAAAACCTGTGGACCCGGTCCACTTTTCAAACACTGGCAGAGCGCATGACCCAGCTCAGTGAGAATGTCATCGAATGCATGCTAGAAGCCTGAGTCCCAGGCACAATCCCCAGGACCGGGCTACGGCGTCTGCCTCGCCCTGCGCCTAGATTACCCCAGCTGTGAGGTGTCTGCCCTCTGTGGGCCACCTCAACCATCTTGCCTCAGTGCCCGCTATCATGGGAGTGGCACTTTGTTACTTTTAAAGTCCCTTCATATTTAAACATAATGGGATCAAAAACTCAGGGCATCAGATTCCAACTCCACCCATGGGCAACTTTTGCTGTCCAGAAGGAAGAGGGAAGGTCTGAGAAATACGTACACAGTTCAATTAACCTCAAGGTGAGCTCCCTACCACATTCAAAACTATCTAGTGACTTACCCAGGCAAAACAGGTTAATCCCATGAAATATCTTTGGTCAACTATTAATTTTTCAAAGGAGAAAATATAGAGATGAACATAAAGACAGTTTCTAATAATCATCAGATTTATACAACATTGAGGTAATGGCCTGAGTTCGGTCAGATATCCCAGCTGGAATTCATGCACAAAGCAGCAAATACTACTACAAAGGCAATCTGCTTTCTTTGTACCAATCCTTATTCTGAGGAAGGTCTGCAGTCCTTAACATCAGAAGAAACCTATGTACCCATCGTCCTCACTGCACACCCAGCCTAGCACTTTGAAAAAAGACTCTCGGAACATGCCTGTTGGTAGATAATTCCGGCAATCTCAAAAGTAATAAAAAGGAAAGAGATAATTTCACACATAGTAAAGCATTAAAATAAAAATCTTAGAATTTTACTCTGAAAAGTAAACCTACGCTGACATTATAAATCTAGGTTGTTGCTGTTTTCTCTTTTCTATTTTTTACCTTTTGAGCGGAGGGTGAAGAGAGAGGACAGTATGGGAGGGC